>NW_022103915.1:14557667-14562917 GCF_000313985.2 Echinops telfairi | reverse complement strand
GCTTTGATGCTGTGCTCTTCTCCAGACAGGGCAGCTTCTTGGGTTATCTGCTCAGCGTACACACTGACTATGGGGAAAGGGCCCAACCCTGAGGCACACCTGTCCTGATCTTAGAGCATCCACACAGCAATACCATGGTCAGCTACGAGTGCACCAAAACTGGCTTCCCGTGTCAGCAAGCCAAGAACTGTGTACCAGGAAGTCTATTCCAACTCATCTGACAACTTGGTGTCCGCGTAGGGCTGTGCTCATCAGGCTGTTAGTAGATGATGTCTCAGAAGGAGATTGGTAAGTCTTTCTTCCAAGGTGTCTCCAAGGTTTCAGTGAGCAGCGCTCACAGGTCAGCTGTACCACCCAGCACCACCCCTAGAAACCACTGAATCCCAGTAGCTTCTGGGATGCAGAGGGGAGGACCGAGCCCAGTCTCCACACTGCCACTTCAGTACAATCTCCTAAGACTCCGATGAATAGATCTGACGGGACTCAAACAGCATCCGTGTGCTATCATTGTAGGCGGTGCTCAAAACACCATCGACTCCGGCAGATTATATAGCTGCCAATCTTTCATTCCATGAATGGCACTTACTACGAAATTCGTTTCACTCACCAGTCAGATAACAATGATCCAACAGATCCAGAGGTGGTAAGAGGGTAAGTCCCTGCATCTGAATAAACGAGAGCCACCTCTTCCCCCTCGTGGAAGCCCGGGTTGTAAGTCATTCCCACCAGCACCCTTCTCCTTTCCTTCATTCGAGACCATCCTGGGGCGTTGCGTTCTCATAGGGCCGGCCGGCCCTTTTTCTCTGAATAGATGCAAGTCAACATACTAAAATGCTAAGAATCTTGGTGGTGTAGTGCTTACTCTTTGGGCTGTTAATCTCAAGGTCAGCGTTCGAAACTACCACCCACTCGGAGAAAGATGAGGGTTTTTTTACCCTTACAGAGTTAGTTTTAAAAACCCTCAAGGGCAGTTCTACCCTGCCCTATAGGGTTCCCATGAGTCAGAATTGACTCATCCTTTTCCCATTGTCAAGGTAAAAGTTAGACCTTCAGCAAAAGCTTCCAAGGGTATCCAGGACCCTCAGGTCGCGGCCAGGGGAGAAAGTTCCTGGCACTCTGGAAGCAGAGACTTTCCAACTGTGTGGTCCGGAGAACTAGGAGTCGAAGAGAAAGCAGGCCCCCGGGGCAAAAGATGGCCGGACTCCAGCCTGCTGGCCCCACCCATGACCTTCTGCTTGATGGGCTGTTTTTATTTCACTCTTATTTTAGGGTGTTGCTCCAGCTTCCACTGGGTGCGAAATATAGACCAAAAATGATATCAGAGAAAATGTGTGCAAACCATCGCAATCAAGGGCTCTCCCTCAGACACCTGTAATCCATGATCCTCCTTGCTCTCCAAGGTGTCTCCTTCCCAAGAAGCCTTAGCTATATCCCTTCCTGGAAAGAGGCTCCTCTTTTGGATGAGTAGAATCCCAAGCACGACTTGGGTGGAAAGCACTCAATGCATTTATTTACAGCATCCCAAAAGCAATCCTGAGCTTTGCAGGGTGCATCCCTGCCCAGTTAAGATGTGTTCTTCCCTCTCGGAGCTCTGCTGGTACAAGAGTGAAGTGCTCTGCTGCTAACCAAAAGATTGCCAGTTCTAACCCACCTGACAGCTCTTCAGGAGAAAGGTTTCTATGACGATAAATAAACACACACAGAGAGAAGCAAAGAAAACAACACAGCTATGGAGTCAATTCTGACTCATAGCAAACCTATAGGGCAGGGTAGAACAGCCTCTGTGGTTTCTGAGACGGTAACTCTGTCCAGAAGTAGCAAGCCTCATCTTTCTCTCATGGAGTGGCTGGTGGTTTCAAACTGCTGACCTTGTGGTTAGCAGTCCTAAGGGAAACTAGCTCAGGACACCACCAGGGCTCCTCATAGGATTCCAGCCCCAGAAACCCAATGGGGGCAGTTCTAGTGTCATCCCCTAGGGTCTCTATAAATCGACAAGCTACTGGCAGACCCAGCCATAGCCTTTCTCCACACTCCTCCCCAAACCACTGTGACCTCCGCAGTGCTGGCACCTCTTCCTTACTCACAAGCCCACAGAAGGACCAACATCAAGGCTGGCGTTCGATTGATATTCTGGAATCACTGTATGAAATTTAGTAGAACCATTAAAATAACACAAAAGCCAGCTTCCAGGAGCTTGTGTGTGACCATTGAAAATGCAGTGGAATGTTATTGACTGCCTTGTCAATCGGTATTGGCAAAATAAATCGTGTCTGATCACGCAACGATCCATTGTCAAATCCCCCAGTCGAGAAGAAATCAATGGAAAGGAGTGACCTCATTGTACCCCTGAAAAGTCCCTCCAGAAGTGCAGGAGAATACTATTTGACAGAAGATGGGGAATGAAAGTTGATTCTACAAAATAACGGATCCCATTCATTTCCTTCAGTTTGTAAAAACAAGCTACGGACAGGTTTCCTGCCAATGAAACTACTTACTTGCAGATAAGAAAACTCCCTGCAGGAAATCCTTTGCTAAAAGAGATCGCTTATGTCGTTAAACTTAAACTTCTTTATCAAATTCCAATCAGTTAAATATTTGACAGCCTGGGATCCCCAAATAGATGCTAAACCACCAGAATGAAGCTACGTTCCTTCTGAAATCGGTACTCTCCGCAACAGAGGTATCAAATTTTAATAAATGGTAAAATACAGAACTCTTTCCACCTCAAGTCCCGCCCCGCCCCTGTCCCCTACTCCCCCCTCCCCATGAGTCAATGAAAACAAGGGAAATGGGCTGCTTTCAAAGATCAACATGCTAATGGAATACGATTTTAAACAGGCCATTTTCAAGGAAGATAACTATAAATCGCCAGGCTTTGAAAGGGAGAGCTTTCTAGATGACTATCAAGAACCTCCCATATAGCAAGTGCCACTCACAATAAAGCAAAAGGGATGCCTTCATGTCCTACTTCCAAACTCACTCCAACTTCAATCACCAAGTCCACAGATAGCAGTAATTGTCCCCTCTGAAGCCATGACCCAAACACTGGAACTATCTTGCCAGGGTGATTTGAGAATGTCTTGATTACCTAATATATATATATAATATATATATATTAATTATATATTTTATATAAATTTATATAAAATATATATTAATATATATATTAAAGGAAGCTCTTTCCCATCCTCACAAGAAAGGGAAACTATTCTAAATGAATTGAATCATAAACCTGGCAGTTTGGAAACCCTTCTTCTTTCCATTGAACGGGTTTTCTTTCTTTTTCCCACACCCCCTTCAGCGTCTGAGACTTTCCCCCAAGCTATTAGACTTTCCCAAGCAGCAGGCAGCCTGGGAACAGGCTACTCAAGTGCCCACGGCTTCAAACCAGCAAGTGACACGACAGGAAGCTTCCCGTATCCCTGCCCTCGGATGACTCTTGGTCCACAGCAAACCATCCAGTCTTCAGGGCTCTCAACCCACGTTCAGCTTCCAACAGCAGACATCTGAGTCTAGGACTCCTCCAGTAAGAGCTCAAACGCAGTCTTGGCTCAAGTCAGAAGTCACACCTTGCGGACTTCATGCCATACCCAGGCCTGCTTTTAGGCTTTTTGTTCACATATTTTCAGTACAACTGGAGCTATGAAATCCAGGAGACGGCACATTTTTTGGGGTGGTGGTTGTAAAATGACCTTGGTTTGACAGGCAGTAGTCTCAGGTTTCAGCAGATGTGGTGGGAGAAGGACCCGGGTTTTTCTAAGCATCTGTGATGACATGCAGGGAGAGAGTGTGTGAGTGAATGAGTGAGTGAGTGAGTGAGTGAGTGTGTGTGTGTGTGTGTGTGTGTGTGTGCTGACTGTGGCTGTGCGTGTGTGACTGTGTATGGTGGGGGGGGTGGAGTTACTCTGCTCCGTTTCCATGACAACCATGTCTCCACCATCCACTCCCCGTCTCTAAATTCCTGAGCCAATCAGAAAAGTGTTTATAGATTGAACAACTTCTGACCGGGGGCTTCTTGAATGAGGGGCTTTCGGACTCCAGTCAAGACATCCACGGGCCTTACCATTCTGCACAAGACCCAGGCTTTCCTAGCCTTAGACAGTGACGAACACCCTTTTCCTTGGAGCTGGAACGCATCTTCCTCAATCCAGACTCACCACCATTTCTTCTGCCTGTTTTACAAGCTGATTGCAATCAGCCCCCATCCCCCCACCCCCACCCCCGGCCACCATCTCCGGTTGAAATGCAGTGTGTGGGGCAGCTAATGCCCGAACCACTTCAGAGTCCAAAGTCATGAGACGGTTAAGCACCCATCTGCCGCCGACGGCGATGCGTCCGTACCCATCACACGTCACAAATAATGGTCAGGAAGATTTCGTTCTAAGTTGAACAACTTTGCACTCTACAACTTAGGAGCGGACGTAATTGGGAACGCGTTGTACAGCGATCTGTCTAGAAACACAAGCTAGCGGGCTGATGGCTGCAAAGAAATGTGTCCCCAAAATGGCCTACATTATCTGGGTAGAAACAACAACAAGTTAAACATAGAGGTAGCCCCCGCCAGCGGCGCCTGACTTAAATATCAGTCCTCCCGAAACCTGTGCACCAGAAGGCGAATCGGAAAAAGACGGGCTGGGTTTCTAAGGAAGGTTTGGGGGGGACTGTTTTCCTAAGTCTCCATCGCACTGACCAATCAGGGTGCAAACAGAAATGGGGGCCCCAGTCGCCCGTGAGGGCCCCCCTCCCTTCCCCAGCGCCTCTCCCCTCTAAGGCTGAGCTGGCGATCAATGAAAAACAAGGAACAAAAGGAGTGTAACAGGATGTCTTTCTTCGCTCGGGAGAAGGACTCCTTTCTCCTGGTGGCCGGTCGCGCCCTGCCCGCACCAGCTCCGCACGGGAGGCTGGCAGCCCGGCAGCCCTCCCCGATCGGGCACCGCTTACGTGTGCCATCGTGTGTCCCAACTGCTAGCAAATGTGTCACCTCAAGCACAGCCACGGCGTGTGACGGAGGGCTCCCCCCCGCCCCCCAGCCCAGCCAATGGAAACGCATAAATAAAAGAAATTAACAACCTCACAATTAAAAGCTGCCGCGAAGGATTGCGTCTCTCTGCCCCAAATGTCACACCGGGAGTATAAACAAAGCAAAAAAAAAAAAAAACCCAGACCCTGCAGCTTGGAGAGGGCCTCGATCAGGGTTGCCCCCCAATCACGGCGTGTCCCCAAAGGAAAAGGTCTGCACTCCCCTGAACT
>NW_022103915.1:14543416-14556736 GCF_000313985.2 Echinops telfairi | reverse complement strand
GGAGAGGGGTCCCCAAGAACCCCGCCGCCCGCCTTCCAAAGCGGCCGCGGTCGAGGCTGAGCAACCGGAGCTTAAAGTCAGCTCCTGGCCTCGGCTGGTCGCTGGCCGAAGCTTGGGCTGCCACTGCACTCGCTGAAGCACATGTTCCTTTCTGCAGCCCGGCTGGGGAGTCTGGGGCCCGGGCCCCGTTCTCGCGTGCTCCGGCTATGGAGTACGTCCACGGGAAAGCAGATAGTCGGGATCAATAAGGAGCGACTTCAGAAAGATGACGCAATTGTTTTAAAAAAAAGGTTGAACCTGTCTGTGTTTAAACCAAGGCTTTGAACAGCTTCTCAATGATATTCCCGCCCCTCCCCGCCCCCCAGCAAGCCTTGTGCGCCGGTTTACTTTCTCTTCCTTTCTAATATGCTATTTTAAATAACAAAGCCCCATATGGCTACCCATGTCGTCATTTGATTTTCAAAAGACCTCCAAAATTGCATTAAAATATGCACTCCTGGATCCCCTCAGAAATCGTGGAGAGAGAATTAATGGTGGCATATGGACCCCCAAGTAGAGAAAACTTAATTACAAATGAAAACGAATGCGAGACTCTCACACATGCCGTAACCTGAAGGGACAGGGTGGTCCTAGACGGATCCACAAATCAGCTGGTGGACAACTCGGGGAAATGGAAGTTGCACGATTCTCTTTAGTAAGAAGACTGTTACCGGAAGCCCCCAAATAAAGTCCCCTCATTGGCCCCCAAAGGGCTTTCCGCAACCCCTTCCCCCAAACCAGAAGTCAAACTCACTGTGACCCTGGGGAGAACTACTCCGATGGGTTTCCAAAACTGCAACTGTTTATGGGAATAGGAGTCACCTCTTTCTCCCGCAGAGCGGCTGGTGGTTTCAAACTGCTGACCTCGGCAGGGTGAGCAGGCCCACCTGTAACCCAGTACACCACCAGAACTCTTGCCCCTTCCCCCCAGGAAACAAGCTTTAAACTTGTTAGTGTTTATCTAGGCGGATAAGACCTGAATTCAAAGTAAAACTGTTTTCATTGGACAAGTCTGCCTGCGAGACTCTGAACCTGGACATTTTCTTTCACTCCGATACCACCACCAAGTTTTAAGGTCTCATTCTGAGTGAAACTGCTAATAACAATGGCGGGTGATGTGTCGCCATAAGGAAAATCAAATATGTGCTTTCTGGGTTCTATTTTTGGAGCAGAAAAAGAGCCCCTTTGAAAAGTACTCTTCCCCTTTTCTAATTATAGCTAAATAAATTTAATGGAAGATTTTTAGTATTAATTAAACATCAAAGGCACCTTGTCAGCTGCCTTACTTCTTTTCAAAGAACGAGTTGATAATGTTACACTTGTCCCTATACATAGGTAGATAGGCACACACATCATATGATCTTTATCATACTCTATGAGAAGACAGTACAATCCCTAATTTTCCAAAGAGAACCTACGGGGTCCTGAAAGTGTGGGTGACATGACCCAAATCACACACAGGACCACAGGCACTAGAGTCTCAGCCTTGGCTTTCAATAGTTTCTGAGACCACCTGGTCTCCCAGCTCTTTCTCTGCACATAGAGAAAGAAAGGAAATACCCCAAATAAAAATGCAGATACATTTTTCTAGCCCTCATTTCTTATGTGCGCTGTTGCTATGCCGTTGTCAGAACCCTTGAGTCAGTGCTGCCTCGCAGGGCCCCCTTATGCACAACAGAACGAGACAGTACCTGGTTGGGTTAGTCTGGGTAGACTAGAGAAACAAATCCACAGAAATTCAGATGTATGTAAGAGGCAGTTTTATAGAAAGGGTAAGTGTACATTAAGAAAGCATCCCAACCCAGTCCAGTCCAAGCCCATAAGCCTGATATTAGCCTATATGTCTGACACCAATCTACAAGTCTGCCTCAAACTTACAAAACACACACAATAACACTGAATGCAGAAGGAAAGCCATATCAGTGCTCGTTTAAGCATCTCAGCGCTGGCAGGGGTCTCCATGTGGCTTCTCCAGCACCCAGGGCTGCATCGGGGTAGGTCCATGTGGCTTCTCCTCAGGAATGTCTCGCAGGAAGTGAGCCTTGCCAGCTGAGGCAGAGAACTAGCTAAGGCAGCCACACCCTGGTCTGACCATCAGAGAACAAGAGACTAATGAACAAGAAAGGTGAGGCTCGCCGAGCCATTTATCCCTCCGCCCTTTAATGAATCCCACATCTGTTTTAAACCTCACCTATCACACTGGTCCTGGGCCATACCCACCATTGTCGTTCATGTTGGAGCTCCTTGGTTCAGCCACTGGATCAATGCAGCTCACTGAGGGGCTTTCTCTTTTTCCCTCCTTCCACATCCTTTCCTGAATCCGGCTTGGATTTCTGGCAGCTCCCTGTTGCTGCACTGCTGCAACCATTTTAAAAGTGTGGCTGGTTGAGCTTGGTTTTTTCTCTCCTAACCAGGGAAGGTGGCTGTGAGACCCCTGCAGGTCAGATTTCTGTACCCAGACTCCCCGGGTCAGCCTGGAAGACAGAAAACCTAAAATGTGGGACTGAGCCCTGCTGAGGTCAGCGATGGGTGCTCTCTGCTCTTCCTCAGAGACAAGAACTGCTTGATGTGCTGGGCAAGGGGAGTTTTCTCAGGTGGGGCTGGGTGACCTGCTGGCAGCCTGCCCAAGCCCTGGGATCTCTGGGCTTTGGATCCCGAGGCAGCCCATTCATGAGACTCTTGTTCAGGCCAGGTGACAATGTAAGCTCAGCCCATCTGCCCCCAGGAGAAATCTACCAGTCACTTTCGATTGTGGCACTCCACTTCCTTCTCCCTCCCTCCCTCCCTCGGAAGGAAATGTAGGCTCTCTGTCACTGTCCCAACCCACCCGAATACCAATTACATGAAAAGGCTGGGCAACGTTTAACTGAAAAGACTGGTACAAAACTTATATTCCTCACAGTTACTGCCCATTCCTTTTCTTGTGTGGCTCCTACGATGATGCTGGACCAGGAGGCATCGAGGGAAGAGGTGGGCAGCCTGCCTTCCAGTAAGCAGATCCCACTTGGCTGCATTCACTGGATCCCTTTGTTGAAGACTGGTGTGTTACTGACCCGTTGCACCGTCCACTCTGGCCTTGGCCTTCACATGTTGCAAACACAGGCTCAAACTTATCTCAGTGCCAATAGGAGGATGTGATGCGAAGCAACACAGAATGCTGGGAGTTAGTAAATCCTCAGGGCCAGACGAGGCAGTGGCCAAAAGAAACTGCCACTCACTCATTTGTTCACTCATTCATTTGCTCACCCATGTAGATATCAAACATTGCAATCTAATCTGCACCAGGCACTGTTCTAGACTCTATACAAATAAACTGTGGTTCAAAGAACCCCAGGTCACATGGTGCCCTGGAACGGACAGAGTGCTGCTGGGCAAGGGTGTAAATGCTACAATAAAATCATGTCCCAGTGTTCTGGGTTCAAATGCCACTGTCCGGGTCCTGGGCCACGTTGTCTTCTTGGCCATTCTCCACCCTGCCTCAGGCTTTGTATTGCTGGGAGCTGATGCTCATGCTGGGTTTCACAGCACCCCCTCCGCCTCACCCACCCCCTTCCTTGGTGTGTTGGCTTGTGGCGGCTCCCTCTGGCCTCTCCGGCAGGGTCTTCCCTTGGCTGAAGCCTCTGCCATATTATGGCCCCTGGGCTCAGGGACCACCATGGCTGCCCGCTAACTCTCTCCAGCGGGAAGAGTGAAGACAGTGTCGGCTGTTGTTGCCACCCCCTGTCGGCTTCTCAGATCCCCATCACCTGCGTAACCAGTCTCCCGCTGTACATTGTGTACATCAGCACATTCTACTCCCAGGGCATCCCACAGAGAACTCCACCAGTCCCCAACGCGCTGCCAAGGTCATCAGAGAAACTGGCAGGGCCCGGAGGAGCCGAGGCAGACCCGATGACTGGATGTAATTTGATGCCCTGGATGGGATCCTGGGACAGGAAGAGGGCATTAGGAGGAAACATCTAAGGAAACCTGAATAAAGTATGGATTTCCATTAACAGCAAGGTAGGAGTCCCCTCCTCAGGACAGATGCACAGTCCTAATGGGATTAGGGAACGGGGGGCAACCTAGAGAATGCTCTGTTTTCCTATAAACTGAAAATTCTTGTTTAAAAACGTCCTTTCTGTGGTAAATACTTGAAGTGGTGTCTGTGTCTGGGGTCCAGAAATCTCTCTGTCTCTCTTCCAGGAAGGAGCCAGGTCTAGCCCAGCAGGCCCAGTTCCTTTGCAGGAGACCAAACGGAACCAAGGCAGCCTATCTGTGGCAGAATAAGACTGGGATCCCTAGCGGTTTCCAGGGCCGGGTCTTCGGAAGCTGGTCACCAGGCCTCTCTTCTCAGGCACCTCTGGGTCCAAAGCCATTTGCACTTCAAGGAGTTGCTGGGGCAGGTAGTTTAACGGTGGAGACATCCAGCAACATCCAAGCAAGAGACCAAGCAGATCTAGGAAGCCTGGGGGTGTGAGTGGGGAGAGAAGGCTGGCAGCCCCAGGGCACCATCTGACAGGGAAGCTGCTCTCATCAGCCAGCCAGGGTGATGGTGGGACCCTAGGGAGGGGTGGCCCAGTTTATTGAGACAAGTCTCTGGGGGTTAGAGAAGGAGCCCTGGTGGCGCTGTGGGTTAGGCATTGGAGTGCTCACCCCAAAGGTGGCACTCAAGCCAGGACAAAGACCTGACCATCTGCCCCATAGCGATCCCAACCAAGCCAAACTCGCTGCCTTCGAGACTCATGGCTACGGGACGATTCCAACTCGTGGTCACTGTTCTCCCACAGCTCTACCCCAAATCTCACCGCCACCGAGGCCATTCCGACTCACAGCGACCCTATAGGTCTCCCGTGGGTTTCCAAGACTGTGCATCTTCACAGGAGTAGAGAACATGCTCATCTTTCTCCCTCGGAGTAACTGGAGGTTCCGAACGATTAACCTTATGGCTACCAGCTCACCGCATCACCTACTAAGCCACCATCCTCTCACGAGGATGAGCTTAGGAAGTCCTATGGGGACAATGCTGCTCTGTCTCAGGGAGGGGGGTGGTGTTATGAGTTAAAGTAGACTCAATAGCGCCTAACGCTAACCCAATGCACACAAGTGGGTTCTGACTTGTAGCGCCCCTAGAGGACAGAGCGGGACTGCGCCAGAGTTCCCATGGGTTTAAATCTTCGCAGAAAGCGGACGGATCCATCATCTTTCTTACAAGAAGCAGTGGTTGGTGCGAGCCCAGTGCTTAGCCCACTGCATCACCGGGGCACCACGAGCAATAACAGCGTTCTTTTTGAGAAAGAAAAAAAGAAAGGAAGGAAGGAAGGTAGGAAGGAAAAGAAAGAACGCAAACTCATCGCCACCAAGTTGATTCTAAGTCATGCTGACCCCTTGTGTTAGACAGCCAAATGGCTATATGGAACTTTCTTGGCTCCACGTCAGCTTTATGGAAGTCAGCTGCCAGGTCTTTCTTCCACAGTACAACTGTGTGATTCTGAAGCACCAACTGCTAAGTGCTTACTCAAGGTAGGACTCAAACACAGAGCCATCTTGCCCCACCCAGGGACCTGCTCAGAGAGCCGCGTTTTGAATCCCAACTGACAGATGGGCCAACTTGCTCCCAGCTGCAGGTTACTAAGCAGTAGAATCGCAGCCCAAATCCATGTCGGTCTGCTGGTCCCCCACAGAGGTTCAGTTGACATGCATGCTGGCAACCTTGAGGGAAACCAGGAACCGTGTCCTAGGCCCCTAGGAAAGGGAGGGTCAGAGTCCCCAGGAGTGGGGAAAAGAAGGGCCCCCTGGGAAGGGGGGAGGCATCTTAGGCCTGAAGGGTAGCAAGACAGGCAGGTAGAATACTGCCTAGAGAGCGAGAGGTTGACACATGGTCGCCAAGCCCAGGTCACCCAGAAGCAAGCGCCTGCAGGTTCCCCTGGCGATGCCTACAGGGGGCCAGAGTCCTCCAGGGCTTGAATTTTATCAGCATTTCCACATTGCAACCCCCTTTATCTCTGGAAGCCTTTGCTCAAGTGGCCCTTCCTATCTTGCTCCACTTTCCCCTTTACCCTCTGTGCTTATCACCTCCTAACGCCTCTCCTGCTTATTATGTTTATTATTCAATGTCTCACTCCAAGGCCAACCACTCTTTGTTCTGTCCAGTGATCCCTTTCAGGAACATAGTGTCTGGCACACAGTAGGTGCTCAATCCAAAAAAAGACTGCTTACCCTTAGCTGTGGAGCTCTGGTGGCGTAGTGGATATGTGTTGGGCTCTGATCCGCGTGGTCAGCGGTTCGAAACCATCAGCACTCCTGGGCAACAAGAATGGGCTTTCCCGCTCCTGTAAACAGTTACCAACTCAGAGACCACAGGGGGTCCCAATGAGTCAGCAGTGACTCAGTGGTTTGGTTTATTTATTTTTTACCCTTCGCTAAGAAGAAGCTATGAGAGGCAGCATTTGCTCCAAAACAGTACTTGGAAGACAGGGAGGAGCAGAAAAGAAGGGGGGGCCCAGGAAGAAGTGGGACAGTGTTGTTACATTGAGAGGGTCAACAACTACGGTTGCCAAATGAGATGCGTACACACTGTTCAGTGGACAGTAGATTTGCTCTGTGGACCTGCCCCCGAAGTGCAATAAAGAAACGAATGAATTCATTCATTCAAAGAGAAGAGAAGATGCGATCGTGGTAAGCTTAGTGTCATACAAGGATTGTGTGGAGGTGGGTTAGGGGAATAAGACCAGAAGCAGGGAGACTTGCTAGCAGGTTAGCGTCCCAGGGAGGGTCCCAGGATGGAGAAAACAATTTTTGTTTGACTACTAACCTAAAAGTTGGTGGTTCAAGCCCACCCACGCCCTGTGGTGCCTGGTGAAGAAAGGCCTGGTATCTTCTCCCCCAAAGCTCATGGCCACCAAGACTCTCCAGGGAGCAGTTCTGCCCAGTGGCACGTGGGACACTCTGAAACAGGGGTCCTGGGCATGTTGGTTTGTTATTCTGTTTCTGGTTTTTCAGGCAAGGATTCCATGTAGCTATGACAGAAGTGGCCCTACTGGCCTCAGCTGTCCACTCATAGCCTGTGGGTGACCCGAGACGGGCCCCTCACCCCAAAGGCATCACACAGACACGGCCCGGGAGGAAACAGGAGGTTGCTTCATAGGAAAGAGCAAACAGGATGACCCTGCTGTTGGCCCAGGACAGGGACATGGCTTGACCTTTGTCACTGCTCAGATGGACACTAAAGGAGGTGGTTCCCGGGCCCCACATGCATGTCCTGCTGACCCAGGACATGCAATCTTTTCAGCCTGACCTCTTGCCCTGCGGGGAGCTGGTTAGCTTTCTTCCCTTGAATCCTCTACCCCAGAGGTGGGGAACGTTCTGCAGAAAGGCCTAACTTAGAAGCCTTGGAAATCATCCATATCAGCTAACATCACAGGCTTCCCCCAAAAGAAGCAGTTCCAATCATCACATTCCAAACTCAAAACCTCACTGGTGACTCCTAGTGAGCGACCCTATAGGACAGGGTAGAACTACCCCTGTGGGTTTCTGAGGCTGTAACTCTACAGGGGTAGAAGACCCTGTCTTTTCCTCCCAAGGAGCAGCTGATGGTGATGGTTTTGAACTGCTGACTTTATGGTTAGTAGCCAACTTGTAACCACTACTCCACCAGGGCTCCTTAGCTATCACATTTGGATGTGAGTTAGTCAAACGTTTGGCCAACTACAGCAAGCTGACTTTTAAGTTGACAGTTTTGCCTGGCCCGCGAGTGATGTGGTAACTATCCAAATGGCCCTGGACAGAGAAAAGGCTCCCCAACCCTGCCCCCACGTGGAATCAGGGGGAGGCCCCTCCTGCCTTTCAGGTGGCTGTAGCCAGGTCCTCAGCTTGTGGGTCTGGGTGATGGGTTAAACTCCTCCTGGAGCCCCAGCAGGAGCTGAAAGCATGACAAAAGTCAAATATAAACTTGGGCTTATCCCAACCAACCTGCTTCCCCAGGGCTCACAGACAGTGAGGCAGCTGGGAGAGCAAGCAGAACCTCTGTTTACACACCCACAGAGGAGGGCCACTGCGGAGAAGCTGGGGCAGCTTCCCTCTGCTCTCTGACTTGCTTGATACAGTTGGCAACAGACAATCTGAAAAGAAGGATTGTCCGCTGGTCACTTCCTGTCTTTCCAATTGCAATCCAATGCCACCTGCCCTTACCTTTTGAAGCCAGAAGCCCCCGTTTCTCCCTGATGCCCATAGCCTTGCCCTTGAACAAATTCTCCAAATGACTCCAAACTCAACGGCCAGGGCGTCAGTTCCCACTGGTAGAGCCCCTAGAGGACAGGACGCAACTGCCCGTGTGGGTTTCCCAGACGGTAACTCTGGAAGGGATTAGAAAGCCTCACCTTTCTCCCATGGAGTGGCTAGTGATTTCAAACGCTGACCCTGCAGTTAGCAGCCCAATGCATAACCACTGTGCCACCAGGGCTCTTTCAACAAACATGGACATACAAGGGGTACCCAAACCCTCCCCCGGAAAAACACTCCACTAAGCGGAGCTTTCATAGTATGCGTTCTTCCTGCTAGGCAAACAGCTAGCAACTCACTCTGAGTTACTGCACCCAGTGGCATCGCCTAGGAAGGTTCTCTCTGGTCACATGAATTTTCTCGTGAAAGCTGTTTCACTTGAACCTCGATTTCAGAGAACAGCTTGTGGCTGTGAAATTTTGTTTCCTGCTTGGGCGGGAGCATGGAATGTTGCAGAAACTGTTATGATTTTGAACACAGCTTACTAGGACAAAGATATGGGGGAAAACTCAAGTGTATGAGTTGTTTTCTCGTTTCAAAAAGGTGAAATGTTGATTGATGTCAAACCTTTTTTGGACATCCATCAACTTCCTAAACAGATGAAAATGTTGACAAAATGTGTGCACTTGTGCTCAAAGACTGACAATGGACCATTGAAGAGATGGGGAAGTGTGTTACACCAAGCTGAGAAACAAATTCATTGACACTCATATATGTGTAAGAGAAAAATTTATATCAAAAGTAATTATGCATCAATAAAACATCCCAGCCCAGTCCTGATCAAGTCCATAAGTTCAATATTAGCCCATGAATTCCTCTTCAGACTCACACAGCACATGCAATGATGCTGAATGCAGGAAGATCACGGGCTGGTGGGTGAAAGTCCTGTGGATCCAGTGGCAGTGGATGCTCTCCAAGGCTCTGTGATCAGCGTGGCTCCATGTGGCTTGTCAACAGGAAAATTAAGCAGAGAGAGAGAATGTGGCCCACCTCTGGGGGAAAAAGAGGAAGTTCCCAGAATGCTCATGAGAAAGCCATGCCCACGGGAGGGATCATCAGGCTGTGACCTGATTGACAGGCTAGACTCTACCCTTTTATCCTTTCATCAAGTTGACATGGAATTGTATACTTACCACAGGAAGGATCTGGACTATCTTGGAGTTTGGTTCAGCACATTTTAACAACAACAAAAGGCCTGATTTGTGGCAGACGGGGATTTTGCCACCACGACCATGCACCTGCTCAAGCAGCCATCTCAGTGTGCCAGTTTTTGGCAAATAAAACAGCACACCTGTCTTGTCCCCCACACCTTACCTGACCTCGCTCCATGCGACTTCTTTTTGTTGCCGTGAATGAAGAGGAACATGAAAGGACAGCAATTTGATGACATCGAGAAGCGGTGAAGGAAAAAAACAAGGGAGATGCTGTCAGGCCTCCAAAGAGACGAGTTTGAAACATGCTTCCACAAATGGAATCACAGATTTGGCAAACATGTTAAGTGTCGTGGAGGGTACTTTGGAGGTGTTAAGGTTGTTTTGTAAAACAGATGAAAGACATAGTTTTGGGGGGAAACTTCCCATTTTAGAGGGGGGAGGGTTCCCCTCACAGGTGATGGTGGAATTGTGAAAGACTGGGAGGGCACTTCATGATCTCATCCACTGCTTTATAGGGGATTCATGGCCTTCCATGGCGGTGAGGCTAAGTCAAAACCATGCCAACTCCTGATATGCAGCCCATCTAAATCAAGGAAATCTTGTCCTGCCCTGCCAGTGGGGTGGGCAGCAGGACTCATGTCCTTTCTCTTTCGGGCTGAGCACAGAAGGGGCCTCAGCATGGAGTCCCGTGGTGGTAGTGGTGGTGGTGGGTATCCAACCAGCTGCTGACCCAGAAGTCTAAGGTTCAAGTCCAGATGTAACTACCTGGACTTGAAGAAAAATCTGGAGATCTGCTTTGGAAAAACTCAGCTGCTGAAACCAGTAATGTGTAGACGGTTCTACTCTGACACGTGGGGTGTAGCCAGGAGCTGGAACCACGTGGATAGCAACTCTGTGTGTGTGTGTGTGTGTGTGTGTGTGTGATCCCCGAGTTCTGACTGTTAGGGCCAGTGAGGAAATCTTTCTCCTGGGGCCTGACACCCTCCTGCCCCCAGAAGAACTGCCATGCCAGCCCAGAGAGCAAAGCTGCCAGGCAGAAGCTGCTAGGCAGGAACCCGATTTGACCCCAGGCCAACCAGCTGGCTGCAAGAGCAGGCCTCTCCAAAGCCCTTTGGAGCCCCTGGTCTCCTTGGGCCTCCTTTCTCCAGCTGTCCCGCCTCAGATAGATACTTCTCAGCACCCCAGCTCCTCCTAGCCTAGCATTTCAGAGTACTCTCCCCATGCGAATGAAGTCTTAAAGCATTCTGGAAGAAGTGAGCAAGGGGCCCAGGGCTCCATGTTTCCCCTGCATGTAGGAAGCCCCCGCCACGCAGGACCATCCAGGAAGGCAGGGGGTGAGCTGGCCAGAGATGGAGTGCAAGTTCCCAATCCTGACATGTCTGGTATTGAAATGGTTTGCCCAGATCACAGGCCAGGCCGTGTCCCTGAAGGTCACACTTCAGGGTTACTGGGCACCTCCCAAATGGGTGCCACCACCAGTTGATCCAAGAGAGCTTGGGAGGCTGGATCTGGCCAGATTGACAGATTGTGCGTCAGACCTTTGATAAATGCCCTTGGGTCTGTCCTGCCGCATCAAGGTCATGGGCTTTGGACTCTGAGGAGTTTTAGTGGTCTCCGCCCGGATTTCTGGAGGAGATGAAATGCGGTCATGCATGCAAAGCACTCGGCTCTGTGTTTGGCACACAGTAAATGTTGAGTCATCGGTAGAGACCATAGTCTCTCTGAGTCTCTCTTTCTCCATAATCCCAGTTGTCATTAGGTGCCACCAAGTGGGTTCCAACACCTGGCAACCCACAGAACACAAGCCACCACCTGGTCCTGCATCGTCTTCACAATCCTTGCTAGGGATGAGCCCATGGTGTCAGCCACTGTGTCAGTCCATCTTGTGGAGGGTCTTCCTCTTTATCGCCGCCCCTCTACTTTACCGAGCATGATGTCCTTCCCCAGGGACTGGTCCCTCCTGAGAGCATGCCTAACGTACGTGAGATGAAGTCTCGCCATCCTTACTTCTTTGGAGCATTCTGGCTGTCATTACCATGACACAGACGTGTTTGCCCTTTGGGCTGTTGTTGCTAGGTGCTAGCGAGTTGGCTCTGACCCATAGTGACCCGTTGGCAGTCCACGGTAGAGTCACCATTGCTCGCCCACGGGGTTCAGATGCATCCCTTTTCCTCCCGTCTCCTCTAGGCTTTGTCCTGCTTTCACGGGCCTTTGAGGCCACCGAAAATGCCGTGGCAAGGGGCCAAGTGCACCTGAGCCCTCAAAGCGGCATCTTTTCTCTTTAACACCTTTAAAACGTCTTTAGCAGCAGGTTTGCCCTAAGCAATTCGTGCTTTGAACTCTTGACTGTTGCTTCCCTGAGCATGGATTGTGGTCCAAGCAAGATGACATCCCTGACAGCTCCCATCTTTTCTCCCTTAATCGGAAAGGTTACTGGTCCAGGGGTGAGAATTCCTGTTTCCGTTTATGTTGACGAGTAATCCATGCCGAGGGTGGTCTGCTTGCAGCGGCCTCGGGAAGGGCTTCAAGGCCTCTGTGCGCTCAGCGAGCAACGTGGTGGCATCTGCACGTTGCAGATTGCCTGTGAGTCTTCCTCCAGCCCTGACACTGTGTTCTTCTTAGATAATCCATCTCTTCAGGTTATCTGCTCGGCATCCAGATTGAATAAGTGTGGTGAGAGGATGTTGCCCTGACCACACTTTTCTGATTCCAAACCACACGGCCTCCTTTTGGTCTGGTCAGACGACTGCCTCTTGGTCTATGTCCAGGTCCCACAGGAGCACAATGAGGTGTTCTGAGCTCCCCCTCCTTCGTGAGGTTTTTCATAATTTGTGAATGAACCACCCATTTGGAAACCTGTGCATGGCCCAGAAAACACATTAGTAAGAAGATAGAAACATCTTTCTGTTTGCTTCTGCTTTCAGCCAAGACCCACTGGCATTAGCAAGGATAGTTGTCATCTCATGTGTGTTAGTCTGGGTAGACTAGAGAAACAAATTCATAGAGACTCATATGTGAATAAGAAAGGCTTATATACAAGAGCAACTGAATATTGAGAAAATGTCCCAGCCCAGTCCAGATCAAGTCCATAAATCCGATATTAGCCTGTATGTTCGACACTAATCTATAAAATCCTCTTCAGACTCACGAAACACATGCAATGATGCTGAATGCAGGAAGATCACAGGCCACTGAGTTGGAAGTCTTATGGATCCAGTGGCATTGTAAGCATCTCAGCACTGGCTGGGGTCTCCACGTGGCTTCTCTAGGTCCAGGGTTCAGGCTGCATCAGGGTAGGTTCATGTGGCTTCTCCAGCTCCCAGTATGTAGCGCCATGTGTCTTGTCAGTAGAGTGTCTCTGAGAAAGTGAGCCGAGAGAGAGAGAAGTATCTCCCGCCTCCAAGGAGGAAAAAACCCAGATTTCCCAGAATTCTCAGGAGAAAGGTATGCCCACACAGAGGCCTCACTGGCTATGATCTGATTGACAGACTAGACGCCACCCCTTCACTCTTAATGCTCTCAAGTCTCAAATTGACACCAGATTATGTAACTATATCACACTACGGGAAACAGAAGGATTTCTCCCAAGTTGTCTCCCCCAAATATATGCCAGATTTAGCTGCTTGAGAATGACTGTACACTTAGAGGTCATCAGGAGTAGATCAGGGGTCATTCTCCCTAAGAACTACCAGCCATCTGGAACAAGCAGACACCACTGTTTATCACACACAAGTAGGGCCCACTCCCTTCTGATAAGGATAGTAGTTGTCTGTTTCCTTGTAGGAGACCCCAGAGAGGTCAAACTCGCCCAGGGATGACCAAGGTTAGGCTACCACCATGAACCCAGGGTCCACCCATCTTGTCACAT
>NW_022103915.1:14509674-14542765 GCF_000313985.2 Echinops telfairi | reverse complement strand
CTTGGGTGATAGCGTGGAACGGCTCCTTAGCGTTTTCCTGCCTCGCCGAAGCAGATCCACACGCCTTTCTTCCCCAGCACCCCTGGGCTTGAATTTCCAACTGTAAACAGCAGCTGAGTGCAAACCACACCACCGTGCAGGTACCTCGTTGACAGGGAATGTTGGGGAAATCAGAATGAAGTCAGTAGTTGGGACGACCATGTGTAGCCATCTTAATTTATTCATTTGAATTCATGTGATTTCAGGGAGCTCCCAGACGGGGATAGATGAGGAAGAACAGCCTGGTGATCTGTTTCCACAATTGAGCCAGGGAAAATCCTACGGCATTGGCAACAGAACCCTGTCCGATTTGCAGCCGATCATGGATGTGGTGTGTGACCAGCGGAGTTATAGCTTGGTTGTCCATGAGGTCACCATGAATAGGGACTGGCTTGGTGGCAGCTGGCAGGTAGAAACCTCACAGGGACCGCATCTGACCTCCTCTGACTCCCAAGGCCAATTGCCACAAGACGGAAGTCAGGGATGTCCCCAGCCTCCATCCCCTTTTACCTTATCCTGACACAACTGCCGCTCCCACAGCCCTCTACTTCTGTGGCGGGGTTCAATAACTCATTGCAATGCCACACGCTCCTCACCAACACTGCTCCCAATTTACTATGGAATTACAATGGTTTACTATGGAAGTTGACAGGTTACAATTCAGGTGAGACACGGTCAGGACACAGTCGTTCTGTCAGGACAGTTTCTTCTCTGCTGTGTCCACAGGCAGGCCTCTCTCTCTGGCCCTCAGCTTCCTGGTCTGGCCTCCGTCCTGCTCGGGCAATGATACAAAGCTCTTTTCGGGGCTGCCATTAAATGCCCAAAGGGCAGGCCACTCCACTGTATGCCTAATCTGAAGCCACTCAGCTCCAGCTTCAGAGGTCAGCAAAGCCGACTCCCTCAATGAAGTGCCCAGAGGCACCCGACTCCACAAGCCAGCCTCCTGCCCCAAAGCCCTCAGCTGTACTTGCTCTGTCCGCCGGGAAGTCCATCACTCCTCCGGCTCCGGCTCCTGGTTCTGCTGCTGCGGCTCCTCTGGTGTCACGGCTGTCTCCTGGATCAAGGAGGTCCAATGAGCAGGGTCGTGGAAGGACACATTTCCCTCCTGGCTCTTCCACTCGCTGGAACTAAGATCATCCCCCCGCCCCCCCTCTTCTTCTGAGAAGGCTGGTTTCATGCCCAGCAGGATGGCGATCACAATGAACCCTGTTAACGCTCACAGCTGCCGCATATCATCCAATCACCATCTCTACCCCCCACCCCCCCTTACCCAGACCCATCAGGAAAACAAGGTCACAGAATGATGGCGATGGCTAGAGCAGTATGATATTGTTCCCTGCCCTGCCTCGTGACAGCGACATGACAACTATTCAAGATCGTAACACACCAGGGAGCTGGGGGAAGGGTTCGAGAACGCTCCCTTGACAATAACAAAAACTTTACAAAACTTGCATCAAAATCAGTAACAGCTGCACTGTAGGCTTAATCCTTCCCGTGTTTCCAGTAGAATTAACCAAGAACCAAGGACCTCCATCGGGACAGCAGATGAAGCCCTGACCGGCTAACTCCACGGTTCACACACACCAGCAGCTCTGCGGGAGACAGACAAGGCTCCCCTAAAAATTTAATCTTGGAAATCCTAAGGAGCAGTTCTTTGTCCTAGATGGTGTCTATGAATCAGAATCTATTCAATGAGTTTGACCTTTGGTTTAACCAACTAACCCACTGCCAGCAAGTCTATTCGGCTAGTGGTAATCATAGAAGCCAGAGAAGAACTGACCCTATGGGATGTCTGAGGCTGTCAATCACTATGGAAGCAGCCTGTCTCATCTTCCTCCTACAGAGCAGTGGGTGGGCTCCAACCATAGACCTTCTGGTTTTCAGCCCAATGCTTAACTCCTGTGCCGGCAAGGTTCCATTATCTTTTTAATGTGCGGTATTAAAATACATACTTTGAGTTCCAAACGTGCTAAGTTTTTTTGTTACTAAAATCAGAGGCAATTGATGTTATCTCTGGCTGTTATCACCACCAAGAAAAATTCGCTGCTTTCCCAGAGTCTGTGAGGCACCGTACACAGTGCGCGTTAAAATAGCAAACATTATCATCTGCAGAATACCACTGCCTGTGTGGAAATCATTTTCAAGGGAGCTGTTGGGATGTAAGAGATTTGATAACTTTACCATTTAAGCCCCCGGTGCTTTCCCAGCACCACAGAAAGCGAGTGGTTGGACTGTCAATCAGCTCAACACTCTCCCTTCCGGTAGGCAGGGGCGAGGAGGAATCATCTTGTCAAATGATATCACAGATTGTCCCATTTTCCACCCCGAGTGCCGCTTTTGAGATGTTCATCTTTCTCAAAGGCTGAGTCTCTGCACTCCCTCCGACTTCACCGAGACCAGGGGTTTACAGCGCTGCCGTGCCCTTGTGTTCCCAATGACATGGCACATCGTGATGCTCTCCTTGGGCTCAGAAGGAGATGTCCCCGAGCGGGTGGTGTGTCCCCTTCAAGTGGGTGGTGCGACCCCTTCAGGACCTTCACGGAGTATCCCAGCAAAGACCCTAAACATAAGATGACCACGAAAAGATCACGATTTTAAAACAGAAAGACTGCGCATGTCATCAAGTTATTCAGCTCTCTAGGCAGGAAGAGGAAGGCCCTGGACAAGATGGATGGACACAGGGACTGCTACAAGGGGCTCAGGGACAGGGACCATTGTGAGGATGGCACCGGGCCGGGCAGGGTTGTGTTCTGTGGTCCGTAGGGTTAGAACTATGAGCCACTGGCACCTGACAACAGGAGCAACCAGGTCATCAGGGATCTATGAGGGGCAACTCCTGGACACAGGATGGCAACACAGTCACGTTCAAAGCTTGTTGAGCACCTACAGTGTGCAGGGCTTTGTGTGGAATTCTGGATTCATAAAAAAGCATTCTACAGTCACATCCTTCTCGCTAGCCATGTAGGATGTGACCCCCTTCCTGTGCGTGGGGATTGTCCAGCCCCCGGAGGCCACAGCTACTTCCCCACAAAAAGTCTGAAAATGCCAGAAAGCCACTTTTTCATCTTTTCTGCTGTGTTAGTCTGGGATGACTAGAGAAACAAATCCAGAGACTCTCATATGTGTGTAAGAGAGAGCTTTATATCAGAGTAATTGTATATTAAGAAACCAGCCCAGTCCAGATCAAGTCCACCAATTCTATATTACCCCATATGTCCAATACCAATCTATAGATTCTTCTTCAGACTCACGCAATGCATGCTATGAAAGATCACAGGCCAGTGAGTGGAAAGTCTTGTGGATCCAGTGGCAGTGGAAGCATCTCAGCGCTGGCGTGGGTCTCCTTTAGCTCCAGGGCTCTGGCTCCATCAGCATAGCTTCATGTGGCTTGTCAGCAGGAATGTGAAGCAGAGAGTGAGTCCGGACTCCCGTGAGCTACTTATCTCCATACTCCAGTGTGCTATTTATCTCCACAGTGACTCCAAATGAGTTCATCAAGTTGCGATCTGATTGACAGGCTAGACTCCACTTCTTTGCTCAAGTTAACAGGAGATTATGTAACTGCTACACTTGCCTTGGGGTACTGCATTGGGCAGATCTGCTGCATAAGACTTCTTTACACTGTTCAAACACAAAGGTGTCGTTTGGAGGACAAGGTACGTCCGACTCAAGCCATGGTATTTTCACTCATCTTACATGCACGTGAGAGCTGGACCGTGAATAAGGAAGCCTGCAGAAGAAAGAATGCGTTTGAATTATGGTGTGGGTGAAGGATACTGAAAAGACCATGGATTGTCAGGAGAACCCACAAATCAGTCTTGAAAGAAATACAGCCGGGACGCTCCTTAGAAAAGACTTGCTATCAGGACATGCTACCAGGAGAGACTAGTCCTTGAACAAAGCCCTCACGGTTGGTAGTAAATGGTCAGCAGGGAAAAGAGGAGGACCCTTCACAAGATGGTTAGATAAACTGCCTGCAATAATGGGCTCACATATAAAAACAATTGTGAGGATGGCGCAGGACGGGGCAGGGTTTTGTTCTGTTGTACAGAGGGTTTACTGTGAGTCAGAACCAACAACAACAGCCTTCCTTGCCTTTGCAGTAGAAGGTAGAGGTTCCTAAATTAGGGTCCACTGACAGCTTGTGATACAAGAGCGGGATGTTGCAGAATGCACTAGTGACAGGGGTGGCAGCTGCATCTACGCTGAGTGCAGTCCTACGGCTGTCAATAGACAGACCTGACCCCTTCTGCCATGTGAATTCAGGTCTTGATCTGGGCTCTGTCACCTCAGGACGGATCTTCTAGCCCACCCGCGACTCTTGTGAGCTATGCTCTATCTTGTAAGTAAATGTCTTTTCCTCTTAGATCAGCCAAAGGAAGCTTCTGTTGACCAACTCAAGGGTCTCGTTCCATACTCTCTTGGTGTCTTCCGACCACCCTAACAACAATATCGTCAGTGGGTGGCCAATACAAGAAAATGTTGCTTCACCATTCTGGAGACTAGAATGGTCCAAATCAGGATCTCTGGGCTGGGCCTGTTCCTTCTGTGAACCTCTCTCCGACTTCCAGGGTCTCCCAGGGATCCTTGGCGTTTCTCTCCATGAAGCTGACCCTCGGGATGTTGCAGAATGCACTGTCCACAGGGGTGGCAGCAGTGTCCATGCAGTCCTCGGACTACCAATCACAGGTACCTGTCTGTAGAGGTAAGAGGACAGTTTCTTGATGCTGAAGAATGTAGTATGTTAAAACACTCCACAGCATTTTCACTTCTTCTTCTTTTTTTAAATAAAGAAAAACAATGGTTTCAAAATCCCATTCATCTCTTTTATTCAACCTTCTCTCTTTGAATTGTCGAAATCGACACTGTGGTGAATATTTATAATTCATATCGACACTTCTTGATGACATTGAAGGATCTTCCCATGTGAGATGGATCACCTCGCCTCAAAGAGCAAAGAACTTAAGCGATTCTGTTAAAAAAAAAGAAAAGCAAGAGAGAAATCCTGAATTTCCATTCATTCAAAACAAAACAATAAAGCAGGAAGGAGAGTTTTTCATATTGTTCTCCTAGCAAGTTAAACATGGAAGTGGAATCCTTTCTTACAAAACAAGAGGTAAAGAACATAATCAGTCCTTTCCATTCCAGTGCTTAAGAGAAAGCAAGCCCAAGGACTAAGGCCAGGGTCTTAAATGAAACCAAGCTAAACAACAACAAAACGCTCATCGTTGAGCGGACACCAACTCGCTGCGACCCGTGCATGAACGTGAGCGTGCGTTGCGGATCTGCACTCTGTGGGGTCTCCACGCTGAGCTTCACAGCGCACCAGGCTTTTACTTCCACCCCCAGTCGGGGTGGGGCTTTCCCACTAACCAGGAGGTTAGAAGCTGAGCACTTCCGAGCTACCCAGGGACTCAGACTTAGGAAAGCCAGGATGTCCTGGGGGCAGAGACAGGGGCTTTCAAGGAAACACCACCCTCTGCCTTTCCTTTGGAATTTCATTTGAAATTCTGGGGCTCTACTCCCAGAGGAAGGTGATCCTCCCTCCTCGGCACTGTGTGAATGAGTGGGGGCCCTGGTTTGCACCTTCTTAGGACTACCTCACCCTGGCTTCCATCAAAATTACTCTCACCGGCCCTTGAGTGATTCCCCAATGGCTTAATCCACCTCTCTGTGCCTGTCAAATAAATCCCCGAGGCACAGTGGGTTAAGTGTCAAGCTGGTCACGAGGTCAGCAGTTCAAACCCACCAGCTGCTCCTTGGGCGAAAGATGAGGCACTCTTCTCCTACAGAGGTTTAGCCTCAGAAACCCCAAGGGCCACCTCTCTGTGTCACACAGGATTGCTAGCAGTTGGCTTCGACTTGATGGCAGTAGGACAGGTACCCTGTCACTCGGCGACTTCCATTTTCTTGGCATTCCTGCTTCCCTGAGCTATTTTCTTCTGACTTCCTTTGCACCCTCGGACCAGCCCACCTCCATGTCTCTCCTGGCTCCTCCCCCTCTTCCCCCTCAGAAGGCTGGTTTTCGATCGTCCTATCTTCGCTCTCTACTCAAGTACCTTCATTTGCATGTCTTTGGATGGCCACCAAAGCAGTGGAGTCCTAGTGTTACCATAACAAAACACCGCCAATGACTGCCTGGAAGCAACCTAAATTTGTTGTATCACAGCTCCGAAGGCAATTCAGAATGTCCAGGGCTAAGCACTCAACTACTTGCTAAAAGGCAAGTGGTTGGAACACTCCTTGAAGGTCGCCCTTTGGAAACCCCCATGGAACCGTTCCCTTCCACCCATACAGGGTCACGGTGAGGCGGAATCCCAGTGATTCCCCACAGTAATAATGTCCACTTGTGGTGACCATCCTTTAAGGTTTTTCCCACCTTCTGGGAGTCCCAGGTGTTCCTTGACCTACAGCATCCTGTCTCCCCAGGGCTGTTTTCCCTCTGGATGTCTCCGCTTCTCTTTTATAAAGTCACCACTTATGAAGGGATTAGGAGCCACTTTACCCCAGTAGCACTTCATGGGAACTTAACCCGGTAAGGTCCTCAAAGATCCGATACCAAACGTTCACAGGTCTCTGAAAAAAATGATGGTGGCGAAGCTGATTCCAACTCAGAGTGCCCCTACAGGACTTAGTAGAACCACTCCACGGGCTCCCACTGCATCAGCACCAGCAGCCAGGGCTCCACCCTCAAAGATACCCGGTGTTAGAATGTGAACATCGTTTTGGAAGGACATAATTCAATTCATAACAACTGGTTACCAATAAGGAGCAGCCACCTCCTTTCTCCTGAGTTCCAATTCACTGTCTTCAATGAGTGTGCCAATCCTTCAACCTGGCGATTTTTTACTGTCACCGGAAAGTCACCTTGCTCCCATCTGAATCATTCACCATCTAGCTTCCAATATTCCTGGAGCCACTGCCTAGAAAGCTCAAATGTATCCTTCACACACCCCTCCCTTCTCCGCCACATTCACCCATTTGGCCTCAGATGTTCTTCTTTCACCCAACCCCGCCTCTCTCTCCCTTTCCTGACGGCTGGACTGGCCCTGAGTGCCCGCTGTTCTGCTGCCTGCCCATCTTTGCTCCAGATGGGCCGGACTGCTTGGGCAGCCAAGGGAGAAAAGCTCAATCAAACTTGGGATCAGAGCAGATGGGAGTTAGCCGCAGAACAAAGATGTCTCTAGGGGTCAGGTTAAGGACCCCGGATGCCTCCGATGCTTGAATGAAAGGTAGAGCGAGGGCCTCTCAGTAAATCCTGCCTCTAATCATGACCGGGCTGACTCCTAGTTACTCCTGGGGTTTCTACACGGCTGTATGCCAACACTTGCTTCCTACACACAGGCCACCCACCCGTGGTCATATGACGAATTGTTCTTGAACACCATTTTGATCCCATTCCTTTCCAGTTCCCAATCTTTGGAGATGCTCCGTCAAGCACAGAAGGTAGTTCACATCCCCAGGAAGTGGATATCCACCCATGGACTTCTCAGCTATGATCGCAGAGAGTTCAACAAGATGAGCCCCTGGATTGAAAGGGGTTCAAAATACCTAGCGGCTGCAATGGTCTACTCAACACTCATGAAGATGGCCCAAGACCAAGCACCACTGTACTCTTCCTACATGATCCCACCATGAGCAGGAGGCAACTCAAAAGGAGCCACCACCAACAGCAACCACAGGACTGTTCCTAGAGGACTTAGCAGGATGGGGAAGCAACGCAAAAAATCCAGTTACGGACCTGTTGGTCAAAGGGAATGTAAAGGGGAAACTGAGGTACAGGGAGGAAGACAGACATAACTGACAGGACAAGGAAGAGCAGAAACAGAAATAGCTTTATTAGGGGGTTGGGGAGCTCCCGGAAGAGGTTCCCTAACCTAGGCCAACAGGTCAGGGAGGTTGTGCTCAGCAGCTGGGGTTGAGGGTTTTTAAAGGGGTGGTGAGGAATGTATGGCAATTATGGCAATTAGCATAGGGGGTCTGGAAACTGGGAGAATTGCTAGTGGACTCTTTGAGGCTTTCTTCGAACCGAACCGGAACATCTGGTTTCACTGGTTGTCTTATCTGGCGGTTATTTTACCTGGCCGGCTGCTGCTGACCTTTGGGGTGTGCAGGGCACAGGGCCCTAACCTGCTTCAGCTTAGTCCAAACAGGGCTGCCTAGTTCGGACCCGGCCCCAACAGGGAGCTCAGTGGCTTCTGAACATGGTCTGACATTTTAGCAAAACGAGAGAAGAGGTTGACGTCTGGGTGTAGGTTAGACATCATACCTGTCTGTGATGCTCTTGTGGAAGGGGGCAGAGCAAACAATGTCCCATCAGAGGGGACACCAGGCACCCCTGAATTGCCTCCTAGATCCAAAGGCCAAACATTGCTTTCACCATCATAACACTTTTTACTATAAGAAAGCACACTTTCCTACTCGGGCAAGCTCTCGTTCTCACAATTGGGATGGCTTACTGCCTGCATCTCTTTAGAATTCCTGCTAAGCAAAAAGAGGTTGGGGGTGGGGGTTGGGGAGCATGGAATTAGAAACAAAATTAGGAATACAATTTTACCTGCAAACGTATTCCTTTGGGAAATGCTTCGTTTTTAGAGAGCTTTGGTGGAAGTGAGACCCTTCAGACTCACCATCTAGGCCAGCTCCGTTGACTGAGTCAGGGCTCCAAACAGCCTCTTTCTTGAGTTCCTGGAACAGAAGGCCGGGGCAGGTCTACTGCTGCTACCAAGGAAAAGGAACATGTGAAACTTCGTCATTGCTCAGTACTTGTGACATGCTTTATCATTTTTGTTGGCAGCAGGTCCCACAGGCTGGGCCATGTCACGGGCCTTCCTTCTTTTGATGACACACGTGGCATATGCATTCTTTAGGTGAGTGTGTTTCTGTCCTTGTTCTAAAACCATTAGAGCCGGGCAGTCATCAGACTAGGACATGGCACCAGAGAGGCCTAGTCTCAACTCTCCTTAGTGGTCCACTCGACGGTCACACAACTATTGAATACAGAAGTTGTTATGGGTCCTTCCCCCTCCCACTTCCCAATTCTGCTCACCCTGGCATTGTTGTTGTGGGTGCTGTCAAGTGCCGCCCAACACCTAGCCACCCTATGCACAACAGAACGAAAGAAACACTGCCCAGTCTGCCATCCTCCTCCCAATGGTTCTTGTGTTTGAGCCCATTGGTGCGGCCACTGTGTCCGTCCAGCTTGTGGAAGGTCTTCCTCTTGTTTACCCCACCCCCCCACCCCCCTTTACCAAGCATGTTCTTCCCCAGGCACAGGTCTCTCCCAACCATGTCCAAAGCACGCACTCTCGCCATCCTTATCTTTAAGGAGCATGGTGGCTGTACTTCTTCAGTCTTCCTTATTCAACGTCCAACTTTCACATGCGGAGGAGGCGATTGAAAAAAACCAACGGCTTGAGTCGGATGCACCCAAGTCTTCCAAATAACCTCCTTGGGGTCCAATGAGTTTTAGAGATCTTGTGCAGTGGATTTACTCAATGCGAGGAGTCGCTGGATCTCTTGACTGCTGCTTCCATGACCACTGATTGTGGATCCAAGCAAGAGGGAATCCTTGACAACACCCATCTTCTCTCGATTTACCGTGATGCCACCTACTGCCTCTTTTCATAGAAAAGTCTGCTGCCTTTTCCCTCCGGGCAACAGTGAATGGGCTCAGCTGCTAATTGAAAGGTTGGAGGTGTGATGTGCCTCCGAAGAAAGGTCAGGTGATCTGCTTCTGACAAACGAGCCCCTGAGAACCCTACAGAGCACAATCTTAGACCCACGCACCTAAGGCCACCATGAGTAGGGGTTGACTTGACGCCAGCTGGCTTTAGACTCTCCCCACTCTCTGTCCTTCCGGTGACAGCGGAGGCCCAGTGGTCGTTCCCTCCCATGAGCTCCTTCTGAAATGACTGCAGTGTGGTGTGTAACTTCACATTTCCCTTGAGATATTTGTTTACGCTAAAGAACTGGCAGAGTTGTTGTTGGTTTTCCGCCCTCCCCCCCTTCTTCCTCCCAAGGGATTAGCATTTTAGTGAGAGCGGAATAATAAAACTAGATTGTAAAAACCTGTCAGAAATGTAGTGATGCATGTCTTACTTCTCATAATTGCCTTGAAATGAGGAGGTCTGCACTTTGGTGGGGTGTTTGTTCCAACGTGAGAAAAGGCAGGCTTCCGCTGCCAGGCTGCGGGAGGGGTGGCGGGAACATGCGCATTCCCTTGATGTCCACGGGCAGGAAGATGCAGAGCAAAGGGACAGAGAGCATTCGGGAGTGGACCCCCACACGCGTTTCCACTGGGACCTCAGCTTTTACAGCGCTCTCCCCTCGGACTCTGTGGTCATCCCGAACATACAGGAAGACCTACACACAAAGGCAACTATTTTAGGAGGATCATGGACTCTCTGACCTTCAGGCTTAAAAACAAAATCCTTGGTGGGGGGGGGGCGTCATTAAAATGTTCTCTCTCTTTCTGGTGACCAACTAGCCAGAGAAGACCCCATGAGCTGCTTCTACTCTGACTTGGGGTCCCCGTGAGTCGGAGCTAGCTCATGGCTCTTTCCATCATTGGGGTTGGCACACAGGAGGTGAGATGTGCTGGGGAGAAGTAAGCAAGCATGATGGGTCTGGTGGCGGCAACATGCCATTGCTTTGGTCAAGCATGTAGTTCGGAAGTCAAATGACAGCTGTAGTGCGAACCCAAATGGACTAGTAGCGCACTGGGGTCTTCAGGGACAAGTTGTCCATTTTCCAGTCACCTGGGGCCTTTGTGGCTTCACTTCTTGTCAACTTTCTACCATCTTTGATTTCTTCTCCTCCTCCTGTTTCCTCCCTCATTCTCTGTTTTTAAATCCTACAATGGCCCTGTTGGGTCAACGGTTGAACTGTTAGTCTCCAGGTCGGTGGTTCAAACTCACCAGTTGCTCCTTGGGAGGAACATTTATATCCGGTTGTGCTACCCAGGGATTCCATAACTACCATGATATACATTGTCAGAAAAAAGCGAGGGGACAAGAGTGTTGAGTATTTGTTCCACAGACTCCATGAGTTAAGGTACTTTTATCTGAAGCTCCTGCTAAATTTCAGGTCCCATTTAATAGTGTGTGTCAGATTTAAAGTCTAGGCTACCTGTGCCAATAAATGAGAGATTTTCTCCAGAGAAAAAGCACGTCTTTGCCCGGATTATTATGGAAACGGGATCCTGTCTTCCAGAGCCTTCTGCTGTCCTACCACATTGAGAACATGGGTGTGGCTCGAGTGGATAAGTGAATCTACACAACTTCAGATCCAGAATGACGGTCTACTGAGCTCTTGTGCGGGGTCGACAAGGCAAACAGAAGAAATGTGAAGTGATTTCAAAAGTTCGTGAAAAAATTCCATGTTCTTTTCATTCCGTTTTCCTCCAAACGTTTTGAGGCCCCCTCCACAGGGACCCCGTGTGGAAGCATAGCCTGATGCAATGTGGAGGGAAAGACATTTTGTTTGCAGGCATTAGGAATAGTTCGGAGCCTCAGTTTTCTCACTTGTAAAATGAACCTCATCATATCTACCTACACAGTTCCTGTAGCCTGTGAGCTTGCATGTTGCTATGACACTAGAAGCTAGACCATTGGCATTTCAAATACCGGCAGGGTTACCCGTGATGGACAGGGTCCAGTGGAGCTTCCAGACTAACACAGATTAGGAAGAAGGGCTGGAGGTCCACTTTCAAAAATCAGTCAATGGGAATCCCATCGGTCACAAGAGAATGTTGTTTAATGCAGGGTGGAAGATAAGGTTGGGGAAGATGACCCTCAGATGATAAAGGAATGATAAGAAGGGGCCAGTCATGGGCTCCTGGACAATCCATTCGAGGCAGAAGGAAGAGCTCATGCAGGGGCCTTAAGAGAAGGATGCTGGTAAAAGACCAGGCTTCAGTGTTGGATAGAAACCCATCACGTTTCTAGTCTGAAAATGAACTCAACCCCATGCTACAATACCACCCCCACCACCCCACTTAAGATTTTAAAAGAACACCTTTACTCAAGGACGAAGTTCAGAGGGTTAGGAAATAAAGACCATGGAAAGCTGGGAACAAGGGCAGGCGGGGGCTAAGCGATGGAGCACCAACATGCGCATGCCTGGTTGAACGTAAAATGGATTAGCTGCTCCGAAACCTTCACCCAATTCCTGATAAATAGTTTAAAAAAGAATGCTATTGGCAATGTTAATAGGGCAGATGGCCCAATAAACGAGGTAAGCACAGGTTTACTTGTGTTTATTGATGAATCTGTAGTGAAGAGTCTCACATGCTTTTCACACCGCATGCATGGGTTACCATTAGGCAGGGGCCAACTTGACATTGGTGCAGTGGTTGCCATTTGGGCTGCTCACTAATCTCAAGGTCAGTAGTTTGAAGCCACCTGCCTCTTCTTGGGAGAAAGATGAGGCTCTCTATTTCCATTAAGAGATTTGCAGTCTCAGAAGCCCACAGAAGCACTTTTACTCTCTCTGATAGGATTGATAGGACTTAGAATTGACGTGATGAGAGTGGATGAAGAAGTTTGGTTGGTGAGATGGATTGAGAGTTGTGCTTGGGCCCAGTTAAATCTGAGAAGCCTACTTGAGAAGCCTACTAACCGTCCAAGTGGAGCTCTCAAATGGACCTTTGGTGCATACAAATATATTGTGGGGAGAAATTAAGCTACAGATTCAGGTTTAGGAAGCACTGGTATAGAGATGCGAGTTGAAGCCTTGTGATTAAGTAAGTCTAGAATTTTTGGACCATGTCAAGTGTATAGAAACATGATATCCAAGAAGTCGATGAGACATTGGAGATGGTCTGTCATTGCGGTTAGGAGCCGCCGGGTCTGTTCCGACTCATAATGACCCGATGCACAGCAGACGGAAGCTAGGGCCGGTCCTGTGTTGTCCACAGATTGTTCTGGTTTGAACCTATCGACGTTGCCACTGTGTCAAATGATCTTGTCCCATTGTTTGGCTTTATCAGTAGGGAAATTGAAGCCCACTGAAGATAATGCTTTATTCACAGTACTATCTAAGATTTCTTTAGACTCGATGCATGTTCATTTACTTCTGTCTCTAATATAAAACCTATCTAGCTTCAAAGTTATGGTAAATATTTGGTGAAAGAGAGAAGTCATTACACTCTGTGCAATATTGAATTTTCAACCGTCAAAAAACATTTAAAAAGAAAAAGGAAGCACAAATATCTATCTCACTTTAAAATACTATCCTATCAATTTGAATTCCAATACAGAAGCGGCTTGGTTGGCAGGCTGGTTGGCTCAGTGAAAAATGAATTAGCAGAAACATTTTTATCCAGAATTTATTGTGGGCTGATGCAACCTCTTTTTTAAGAGAAGGCTTTAAAATAAAAGACCAGTCGTTTCTTCCTCATATGGTGTGGTGGGGGTGGGGGAGGGGGGAGGTGGCACTTGTAATGTAAAATTCCGTCGACTGAGTTATTAAGTTGGGCAGTAAAATTCTCCAGATCACTGGGCTACACACACACACACACACACACACACATTCAATTTTATCCAACAAACAGGATGTGTGTGTCCCGCAGGTAAAAACCAGGTGGTACAGGAGGAAGCGGTGAGATTCCCAGGAATCACTCTCTGAGCGTTTTGTCCCAGCATATTTTAACTAAAGGGAAAGGAGCAAAGGTGGAAATTGATTTTAAGCCTGCTACAAAATTTAGAGGGAAAGAGCTAGGCTAAGTATTGCAGTTAAAAATGAGGTGGTGATAACCAATCCAATAATTCTTTATATGCAAGCACTGCTGACTTGTTTATGAAACTGAATAGCTGTGAGAGATGCGTCAAATATTTTGCTCCAGATGTTGTCCAGCCTGTGAATCTCTCTGAAAAGGAAGCACCAGCTGTGCTTTCTCCCAGGGTCTTTGTTCAGTCAAACCTCTGCTACCAGGACAACAGATGACCATAAGCATCATTTAATCTCTCTGAGCTTCAGTTTCCCGATCAGTAAAATGAAGCAGGTGATCTCTTGGGAATCCTCAGGGGTCTTTGAAATCATAATTCCAGGGCTTGCCCACACAAAATCCATAAAAAGAAGAAGAACCCGCAATGATAATTTGATATTAACATTTTCTTTTTTAGGCTGGAGCTGGGCTGTGATCAGCCACTTGAGAAGCCACACGTGGACTTTGACCCCCTGTTTTGCCTCAAGGTCCTTTTGGGTCAGTATTTATTGACTCTTTAACGCAGCGCATAGCAAAGACCATTTTATAAATGAAGTCCCCTTCTCTAGTAACTGCAACATACAAATCCATCTTTCAAATGAGATCTCAGATGAACTTTTCAATGCAGTTTTCAGTGGTTACATTGTTTTCAAAGCATTATTAAGATTGTGGCCAAAGACCACAAGATCCAGGCTGATGGAGACATAGTCTAATGTAGTCTAATCGCAGGGTGGTAAACAAGCCAACACTTTTCAAAGCCGGGGTTTGTTCCTTTGTCGACCTAAAGCCTGTCTCTGAGGTCTTTGGAGGAGCCATGCCACACGAATACATGATGGCCGAAGCGTGGAAGAGAAGTCTTCTATATGCTGACAACGCTTGAAGAGTGTGTCAAAGTGCTCACTTTGGAAGGGAATCCAGAAAATGGAGATGCTCCAATCCCACCACCCTCCCTGACCTTCCCTTGATCTCAACCCCTCACTTTTGATCCCACTCTTTTGTTTGGGTCACATCTTTAAACTTGATGCTTTAGATTTTAGGGTAGGAGGAGTGGGGAGTTTCAGGGCCCAACTGGATTTAGGTAGGCACATTATACACATATCATTGACTCTGTTTTTCGTCTCATAAATGAAGAAAATTAGACTAAGAATTGCTACTGCTAAGTAAGTCGTCAGGTCTCACAATAGTAGGATTTAAACCTCAATCTGTTTGACTCCAAAGGGAGCCCTCCTTCTAAGGGGAACCAGAGTCATATATAAACCACAGGTATGTGAGTGGTTTGGGGGATCACACTTAATTATAGTCTCCACTTAAGAAAAATTAGTTTTTATGACATAGCCCTGCTTGGTGCTCGCCATCGAGTGAAGAGGTCACTGAAGATATGGGTGCTATTACAAAGTGTGGCAAAGGAATTAGATGGTGCCTGCTCCCAGAAAGAATTGTATCTGGGGTCTGAAAGGCTTATCTTCAAACAAGCAGCTATCTAAGAGAGGCATCAACTAAGTCCACATGGAAAAAACACACCAGCTAGTGTAATCGCAGTCGGGATTACTTCCACTTCTGCCTAAGTAGACAATATCAAATAAGCAAAAAACTTGCTGACTCAAAGGCAAATTTAGAATTTGATTTTCAGGGTCACAAACATTACTGCGTGTTATAGATGACATTGTGTTCCCCTCAAAATGTGCCAGTTTCACTAGGCTGTGATTTTTGAGTATCATGTAAGCATCCTCTATTTTGTGACTGATTTAATTACCTTATGTGCTATAAATCCTCACCTCTGTGATGTTCGTGAGGCAGGATTAGAGGTAGTTATGTTAACGATGCAGGATGCACTTGCACTCTACAGTATTAGGTTGTATCGTGAGTAGATTTCTTTTGAGATCTAGCAGAGCCAGCAGAGATCACAGGACCACCAAGAAAAAGAGCCAGCTGCTGAGTACTTCCTTTGGACTTAGGGTCCTTGCGCTGAGAAACTCCTATACCCAGAGGAAGATCAATGACAAGACACTTGGCCATCAATGGTCCCCAACAGATTTTGAATGGAGAAAAGGACCAGAGTCAACACAGAAGGAAAAGCTTCCCTAGTCTCCCAAACTATCAAAGAAAACATTTCTGTCTGTTAAAACCATCCATTTCTGGTATTTTTGTTCTGGCAACACTAGCTGACTTGGATCCTACTGTACAGAAAGCTGTTGGACCAACTACAAAATGGCCCCTTGATTACTATAATTTTGGAATCCTTGTGCCTTATATTTTTCATGTTTCTGTCTTCAATTTTGTTACCAGATATCATTCCAATGTCTATAGCCTTTTTGATCTCCTGCAAATTAGTGATTTTTCATTTTCTGTGGAACGAGCCCTAGTGGAACAGTGATGAAGGATTTGGCTGCTAACCAAAAGCTTGGTGATTTGAAGCTACTAGCCACTCCGGAGGGAACAGATGTGGCAGCCTGTGTCCATGAAGGTGGTGGCTGCGGGGCACTTCTACTTTGTCTTCTTGGGTCCCTGTGAGTCCGAATCATCTCAGCAACAATAGGTATGTTTTTGGAGGAAGTCATGGCGGTGCCTTTCAAGAGGTAGCATATGACCAAGAACCATTGATACTAAAGGAAGAAGTTCAAGCTGCCCTGCCAGTATTAGCCAAAAACAAGGGTCCAGGAATTGATGGATTACTTACTGAAATGTTTCAACAAGCTGATGAAGCACTGGAAGCACTCACTCATCTACTCCAAGAAATTTAGAAGTCAGCTATTTGGCCAAGTGATTGGAATAGATCCACATTTGTCCCCAGTCCAAAGAAAGACGACCCAGCAGGATGTGAGAATTACAGCACAGCCTCGCTGGTATCACATGCAAGTAGAATTTTTCTGAAGATCATCAAACAATGGTTGCAGCAATACAATGACAAGGAGCTTCCAGAAGTTCAGGCTGGATTCAGAAGAGGACGTAGAACATGGGATATCATTGCTAGTGTCCGATGGGTCTTGGTTGAAAGCAGAGAATACCAGAAAGATATTTACTTGTCTTTTATTGACTGTGTCAAGGCATTGGACTATGTGGATCATAACAAAGTATCATAACCTTGCGGAGAATGGGAATCTCAGAACACATCAATGTGTTCCTGTGGAACCAATTATGTGGATCAAGAAGCAATTGTATGAACAGGACAAGGGGATACTGCCAGCTTTAAAAATCAAGAAAGGTGTGCATCAGGTTTGTATCATTTTACCACACTTATTCAATCCAGATGTTGAGTAAACAATCAGAGAAGCTGGATTATATGGAGAAGAACTTGGCCTGAGGATTGGAGGAAGGCTGGGTAACAGCCTGCCATCTGCAGCTGTCACAACCTTGCTTGCTGAAAGTGAAGAGGACTTAAAGCCCTTGCTGATGAAGATCAAGGGTTCAGCCTTCAGTATGGATTACAACTCGACGTAAAGAAATAAAAACCCTCACAACTGGACCAATAAGTGATAAAATGAAAAGTAGAGAAAAGATTGAAGTGGTCAAGAATTCATTCTGCTTGGATTCTCAGTCAATGCTCATGGAAGCAACAGTGCAGATGTCAAAAGAGGCATTGCATTTGGGGAAATCTGCTGCACAAGCCTTCTTTAAAGTGTTAAGAAGCAAGGGTGTTACTTTGAGGACTAAGGTGCACCTGATGCAAATCCTGGTCTTTTCAATTGCCTCATCTGCCTGTGAAAGTGGGACCTTGAATAAACAAGACTGAAGAAGAATTGAGGCGCTTGAGTAATTGTGCGGGTGACGGAGAGTGAGTGTATCATGGGCTGCCAAAAGACTAAACAAGTCTGGTTTGGAAGAAGTACAGCCAGAAGGTCCCTTAGAAGCAAGAACGGTGAGACTTCGTCTCAAGTACTTTGGACATGTTATCAGGACAGTTCAGTTCCTGGAAAAGGACATCCTACTGGGTAAAGTAAGACTCTTGATAAACTGGATTGACACTGTGGCTGCAACAATGAGCTCCACAGTAACAAGGAGAATGGCGCCGGACCAGGCAGCGCTTCAGTCTTGTACCTAGGGTTCCTATGAATTGGAAACCCACTCAACAACACCTAGCAACAATGACCAGCCAATCAGCTGTAAGGGATATTAGGGTGGGATGCAACACCCTCACTCAGGTCACAGTCCTGGCGCATCTGAAACGAAGTTTCCATGGTGATATCCCTTGATCCCTGTATAAGTGGATGATGTGGGAAAGCTGGCTTGCTTTTTACTGGGTTTGGGCCCTGCATCTGGCCCATTAACCTCCAGTTGTTTGGACTTGAGTCAACAGACTATCAGTTTCCCTGCAGAGGCTTGCCATTGGACTTGCTGGCCCTGGACTCATTGGATCCCGCAGCCATAAGCCTGATCTGCTGACCTTGTCGTCATCGACCCGTGCAGCCACCAGCCTGTGGTCTTCCTGTTGATCTTGGATTCTTCAGTCCCCACAGCGATGAGAGTCAGGAGAAGTCTCCAACTTAACAGCTGGCCCGTGGATTTGGAACCTGCCTGGACTTGCATTGACCCACTTTTGAAGCTGCATGTGCCATTTACGTGGCACCGTGTCTCTCTCTCTCTCTCTTTATGCACGTAAGTAAGTGTCACTGGCTTCGCTTCTCCAGAGAACTCAGCGGCCTGAAGACGCTAAGCTTTTAGGACTGTGTCTAAAGTGGCAGAAGATAGTTGCTGAATAAAGGATTAAGAAGATGGAAGTAAAGCTCGTGAGCTTACTGAATGAGCTCTGTGACATTTATTTTAACTTTCAGCGACTTTTTCCTTGAGCTGTGTTTTCTATGGCTGAGATTATTGGAAAAATGACCTCTGGGTAACTGAGTGATTGCTGCAAAAAGGCATTGTTTCCTTCCAAACAAGTAAGAATGGCAGCTAATACCGAATTCTATTTTCTTTGTAGGATGGATTCTTTGTTTAAAAACAAGCAAGCACAAAGCCCAACAACAAAAAGGGTGGAGCAATATGCTCTCAGGAGGAAGACCTAAAGTGACTCACAATATATGAATAGCTAAGTTGATAGGAAAATAAATGTTGTTTTGCTTATAACACTAAAAAGTCAATAAGCAGCAAATGAACTTCAGAGCAGCAGGGCCAATATTCATTTAGATGTCCTTTGTAATTAAAAAACAACACCCAAGCCAAACAAAGCAATAGCGCTAAACACAATGTCCAAAGAGATTACATAGGCAGGGGCAAACCGTTGCATACATAAATTTATAAAACTTCTTCATGAGACAGCAGTAGCACATTAATGGGAAGGATGATAAAGAAATTCCTTTCTACATGATTTTAAAATTCTGCAGTTTGAAGTAAGTTGTTGCCACCGAGTGGGTTCTGAATCACAGTGATTCTATGTACGGTATCACAAAACCTTGCCTCGTCCTGTGACCATCCTTACGGTCATGTAGTCAATGACTGTAGGCACTGTGAGGGTCTTCTTATTCCCCATGACCCTCTACCTTACTAAGCATAGGGTCCTTCCTTCTCCAGGGACTGAACCCACCTGGTCATATGTCCTAAGTGTGCGAGACCAAGCCTTGTCTTCCTTGCTTCTCAGGAGCATCCTAGCTGTACGTCTTCCAAGACAGATTTATTCATTCTTCTAAAAGCCCATGGTATACTCAATATTTTTTATCGACACCGTAATTCAAAGGTATCAGATCTTCGCCGGTGTTTCTTAATCATTGTCCAGATTTCACATGCATGTGATTGAAAACACCGTGACTTGGATCGTGTTTGCCCTTTTTGTTGTTGTTGTTCCAGGTCTGCTCTTTAATACTTACTTGGTTGTTTTAGGGCCATTGGGTTGGTCCCACCAGGATGTTGGTTCAGCAGAATGAGAAGCACAGCCTGGTCCTGCACCTCCTCCCAATTGTTGCTGCACTCCAGCTCATTGATGCAGCCACTGCTTCCGTCCATCTCCTTCAGGGTCTTCCTCTTTTTCATTTGCCGGCTGCTTTACCAGGTACAATGTCCCTTTTAAGGGGTGGACGCTCCTGATAATGTGGCCAAAGTATGTGAGATGAAGTTCCCCCATCCTCACTGCTATGGAGAATTCGGGCTGTACTTCACCCAAGAAGGGCTTGTTTGTTCTTCTGACAGCCCGTGGTCTGGTACTCTTAAGTATTCTTCTCCAGCCTCATAATCCAAACACACCAATTCCTCCAGAGTCTTCTCTGCTCTTGGCTCAAGTGTGACATGGATATGAAGTGATAGAGAACGCCGTGGCGTGGGTCAAGTGCACCCTCATTCTCAAAATAACATCCTTGCTCTTCAACACTTTAAAGAGGTCTTGTGCAGCAGATGTGCCCAAATATATCCTGTGATTTCTTCATTGCTGCTTGGAGCACTGATTATGGATCCAAGCAAATAGAAATCCTTGACCTACTCAAGTTTTTCACTGTTTATCACGATGTTGTTTATTGGTCCAATTGTGAGGATTTTGCTTTTCTTTACATCGAGTTGTAATTCATATGGCCGGCTGCACCCCTTAGTTTTCATTAGAAAGTGCTTCGAGTCCTTTATGCTTTCAGCAAGCAAGGTGTGTCATTTGCATATCACAGGTTGTTAATAAGCCTTCCTCCAATCCTGATGCCAAATTCTTCTCCATGTAAACCAGCTTCTCTGATTCAACTTGGTCAGCACACACATTAAACAAATTTGGCAAAAGGGCAGAACTTTTATTGATTTTAAACCAAGCAGTACTCCCTTATTCTGTTAGTGCAATTGCCTCTTGATCCGTGTAGAGGCTCTTGAATAAGCATGGTGAAGTGTTTTGAGATTCTTACTCATCTCAAAGCGATCCATAGTTTGTTATGCGCCTTACAGTCAAATGCCTTTGAATAGTCACTGAAACACAAGTAAACATCTAGGCTGCGTTTCTGACGGGTTCCTGTTATTGTACTGCTGCAACCATTTTTAAATTATTTGCTGAAACATTTTACTTGCATGTAATATCAATGCTGTGAGATATTTTCCATGTTATGTTGTGTCACCTTTCTTTGTAAGGGGCACAAATCTGGATTTCTTCTAGTCAGTTGGCCAGGTTGCTCTCTTCCAAAGTCCATGGTACGCTTCCAGTACTCGATCAGCTTATTGACATTGATATTGTGTCAATTTCTGAAACCTTGTTTTTCACTAATGTTTTCAGTGCAGCTTGGACGTCTGCCTTCATTAGCATTAGTCCCTGATCATGCAATACCTCTTGAAATGGTTGAGTGCTGACTGGTTCTTATCGGTACAGTGATTATATTCTTTCCATTTTCTTTGGACACTTCCTGAATTGTTCACTATTTTGCTCATAGGATCTTTTGATACTGCAACTCAAGGCTTGAAATTTCTCATCAATTCTTTCAGCTTGCGATACGCCAAATCTGCTCTTATTTTTGGTTATCTAACTCCAGGTCTTAGCCATTTCATTGTACTACTTTGCCATCAAGAACCATCCTTTGCACTTTTCTATTCAACTCTTTCCCTTCATCATTTCTTCCATTTCCTTAGCTACTCTTCGTCAAGAGCAAATTTCAGAGTCTCTTCTGACATGCACTTTGATCTTTTCTTTCTTTCCTGTCTTTTTAATGATCTTTTGTTTTCTTCATCTAGGATGTTCTTGATACCATCTCACAGCTCATGAGTTCTTCTGTCATGAGTGTTCAATATGTCACAACTGTTCTTGTGATATTCTCTCAATTTGGGTGGGATATGCTGTGTTAGTCCAGGTTGACTAGAGAAACACATTCACAGAGACTCATATGTGTATAAGAAAGGGCTTTATATAAAAGAGCAATTGTACATTGAGAAAACATCCCAGCCCAGTCCAGATCAAGCGCATAAGTCTGATATTAGCCCATATGTCCTATACAAATCTAGAAAGTCCTCTTCAGACTCACGAAACACAGACAAAGATGCCAAATGCAGGAAGATCACAGGCCAGTGGGTGAATTCAGTGGCGGTGTAAGCATCTCAGCACTGGCGTGGGTCTCTACATGGCTCCTCCAGCTCCAGGGCACTAGCACAGTGACCTATTTATCTCCTTAGTGCCTCCAAATGAGGTCATCAAGCTGATATCTCATTGACAGACTAAACTCCACCCCTTCACACTTAATAATCTCAAACTGACACCAGAGTATGTAAGTACTACATAGACACAAGGTTGTATTGGCTCTCGTGAACTTGGCTTACTTTTCTTCAGCTTCAATCTAGATTTAGAGATGAGCAATTGATGGTTCCACTGCGGCTGTTAGCCTGGTTTTAGCTGCCTATATTGAGTTTTTCCAGCTTTTCTCCCCAGAGAAGTGTGTCAATTTGACTTCTGTGAATTCCATCTGGAGAAATCCAAGTGTATAGTCACCTTTTGAGTTGTTGACAAAAAGGTATTGGCTATGAAGAAGTCACCGGTCTTGCAAAATTCTATCATGCCATCTCCAGCTTCATTCCTATTGTCCAACGACTGTTCCTCTTTGTTTCCAACTTTGGCATTCCAATAGCCAATCATTATCAATACATATTTATTGCATGTTTGATCAATTGCAGACCAAAGCTGTTGGTAAATATTTTCAGTTTCTTCCTCACTAGCTTTCCTGGTTGGGGCATGAATTTGAATAATGTGGTATCGACTGGATTTCCTTGTATGCAGATAGATCTTTTCCCGTCACAGACAGCATGGCGCTTCATGAAGGATCTTGAAATGTCCTTTTGACAATGAATATAACACCATTCCTCTTGAAACTGCCATTCCTTGCCTAGTATACCATATGATTTTCTAATTACAAATGGCAAATACCCATTCATTTCAGTTTACCAATGCCTAGGGTATAGATCTTTATGTGCTCCATTTCATTTTTGATGGTTTCCAACCTTCCTAGATTCCTGCTTTATACACGAAGACTTTTTCTGCACAAAATCTCTTTAAAGTGTTGAGAAGCAAGGATGTTACTTGGAGGACTTAGGTAGGCCTGACCCAAGTCACAATATTTTTCAATCGCCTCAAGTACACGTGAAAGTTGGACATTGTATATAGAAGACTGAAGAAGAATCATTACATTTCAATTGGGTTCTGGTGAAGAATATTAAGAGTACTATGGACTGCCAAAAGAACAACCAAATCTGTTTTGGACCAAGTACAGCCAGAATGCTCCTCAGCAGTGAGGATGGCGAGGCTTAGTCTACGGTACTTTGGACATTTTGTCAGGAGAGAACAGGAGAAGGAGGCCATGCTTGTTTAAGGTGCAGGGGCAGTGTAAAAGAGAAAGACTCTCCCCAGGAAGGTTTGACGCCGTGGCTGCAGCAATGAGCTCAAACAAGAACAATTGTGAAGACAGCTCAGGACCAGATGGTGTTTCATTATGTTGTACACAGGGTCACTGGGAGTTGGAAGGCTCAAAGGCACAGAATAACAACAACAACACCTGCTGCTCTGATTAGTAATGGATGTTGGTAGTGGTTTATTCTTATATTGAGTCATGCCCCACCAGCAAATGATAGCCCCTCAAGCTCTACTCTATCCAGGTCATTAATGTAGACTCTACTTTGATGATGTAGCTCTTCCTCAGTGGTATTTTGAGTGCCTCCAACATCTTCCTGCACTGTATCTTAAAAAGTTTTGCTGCAATTTATAAGGTTTTCAGTGGGTATTCCCTTAGATGTGGACACCCTATTTCTTCTTCCTAGTCTGTAAGCTCTACTGAAACCTCTTCATGTTGGGTGCCCCTGCTGAAATTGAAAAACCAATTACATCGCTTCCGGCATCATAACCATACCCAAGCCGCACACTATGACAAACTGACCTCCAAGTTCTGGCATAACACTTTAAAATTCTCTTTGCAGTAGATTTGGTCAATGCAATACGTTGTTTGGCTTCTTGACTGCTACTTCCATGAGTGTTTATCCAAGTAAAAGAGAACTCTTGACCTCAATCTTTTCTCCATTCATCATATGTTGTCTGCTAGTATATATTTAAAATCATTCTATTGGGGCTCATACAGCTCTTATCACAATCCATACATCCATCCACTTTGTCAAGCACATGTGTACATATGTTGCCATCAACATTTTCAAAATATTTTCTTTCTACTTCAGCCCTTGGTATCAGCTCATTCCCCCCCTCCCCCACCTTCTCTCCCACATGAACCCTTGATCATTTGTTTTTTCATGTCTTACACTGACCGATGTCTCCCTTCACCCACGTTTCTGTTGTCTGTCCCCCTGGGAGGGGGTTATATGTAGATTATTGTCATCGGTTCTCCTTTTCTCCCCCAACGTTCCCCTTCCCCTCCTGGTGTTACTACTCTCATTATTGATCCTGAGGGGATTATCTGTCCTGGATTCCCTTTGTTGAGAGCTCTTATCTGTACCAGTGTACATACTCTGGTCTAGCCAGATTTGTAAGGTAGAATTGAGGTCATGATAGTAGGGGCGTGGGGGGAAGTTTTAAAGAACTAGAGGAAAGTTGTATGTTTCGTCAGTGCTATACTGCACCCTGACTGGCTTGTCTCTTCCTTGTGACCCTTCTGTAAGGGGATATCCAATTGTCTACAGATGGGCTTTGGGTCTCCACTCCACACACACACTCATTCACATTGATATGATTTTTTGTTGTGCATCTTTGATGCCCAATACCTGATCCCATCTACACCTCATGATCACACAGGCTGGCGTGCTTCTTCCATGAGGGCTTTGTTGCGTCTCAGCTAGATGGCCATTGCTTATCTTCAAGCCTTTAAGATCCCACATGTTATATCTTTTGATAGCCGGGCACCATCAGCTTTCTTCACCACATTTGCTTATGTACCCATTTTGTCTTCAGCGATCTTGTCAGGAAGGTGAGCATCACAGAACACTGGGTTATTAGAACAAAGTGTTCTTGCATTGAGGGAGTACTTGGGTAGAGGCCCAATGTCCATCTGCCTCCTTAATACTTAACATATAAATATATGTACATAGATCTATTCCCCTATCATTATATATAAATATATTTACATATATACATGCCTGTATTTAGACCTCTATAAATGTCCTTTGCTTCCTAGTTCTTTCCTCTATTTCTTTTTACTTTCCCCTTGTCCCACTATCATGTTTGGCCTTCATTCAGGCTTCAGTAATTCCTCTGTATTTTTTAAAAATGTTGAAGTGTAATCCATTCTGTAGACTGTATTATTTGATCTTCATTAGTAAATACTGCAAGTCAGCCTCACTTTTAGCAAGCAAGGTTCTGTTAAACTTAGCTCAAAGGCTTTTAATGGGTCTTCCTCCCATTCTGATGCCAAATTCTCCACATAGTTCCTGGATCTGCTAGGTGTTTTTCCTTGCTTTAAACCATCGAGTACCACCACACCCCCAACTTTTGAATGGCTGCCTCTTAGTCTATGTACAGGTTCCACATGTGCCCAACTAAGTGTTCTAAAAATCCAATTCTTTCTACTGTTATTCAGAATTGGTTATAATCCACACACCTGAAAAACCTTTGCATAGTAAATAGAACACAGGTAAACATCTTTATTGTACTCTGCTTGAGTTTCTGGATCTTATATTTTGCTACTTTGAAGGGGTTCGTCTCTTAGTTTCAGTAACTTTGCTGTAGAATCTTTGGGATTTCCTAAGTACACAATCAAATAATCTACAAATGGGGACAGTTTTACTTCTTCCTTTCTCATTTGAATGCCCTGTATTTTTCTTATCTTATTGTTCTAGCTAGGACTTCTAGAATGATGTTGAATAAAGGACTTCTTTGTCAAAAATAATGTTGGCTGTGTTTTTGTATAAATGCCCTTTATTATACTTATGATTTATCTGTTTTGTGGAAAGTATTTTTTCCCACGAAAGTTTGGTGTTAGATTTTATGAAATACCTTTTCTGAATCAAATGAAGTATGTTAATTTTTCATTCTTTTTCATATGCTGTGTGCTATGTTGATTGATTTTCTAATTTTTGACCAGCCTTGAATACCTAGTGTGACTCCCACTTGGTCATGATGTATCTTTTTATTAGCTGTTGAATTCTATTGGCAAGAATTTCCTGTGAATTGTTGTATCAATAGGCTTGAGGGATATTAGTCTATAATTTCTTTCTGTCTGTCTTGTGTGTGTGTATCTTTTCCTGCCTTTGGTATCAGAAATGTGCTGGCTTCATAGAATAAAGTAGAGGTATATTTCCTTTTCTATTGATCTGATATCAAGGAATCTAATGGGACTTGCAAATAAACTCTAATAATTTAAACAGTTCCTGGGTTGCTAAGAAAGTTTTAAGATTTCTAATCTTTGCAACGTTTATTTCTCTTTCTTATTTTATGTCATTAGCTAGGGCCTGCAGTACAATGTTGGCTAAAAGCAATGAGAGTAGGTATCTTTGCCCTCTAATTTGAAAGAGAATGCTTATATTTTCCCATTAAAACTAGTCTGCTATGGGCTTTTTGTTAGGCACTCTTAAACCAGTCAAGGGAGTTCCTAGCTTCCTAAAGTTTTATCTCAAATTGTCTTGAATTTCTTTAAGTGGTTTTTCTCTATCTATTGTGATATCAATGCGATCATTTTTATTAGAGGACTCTTACGTAAGCCATCATTGCCTTCATCATTTTTAGCAAAAATCAACAAAAGCATGATTCATTGACTATATTGCTGGATTCAGTTTGCTAATGTTTGTTTAGGTTTTTGCACATATGTTTGTGAGAGTATTCTGTAATTTTCCTCCCCTCTGGTGTCCTTTGCTAGTGTAGTGACCAAGGTTCTGAGGAAATTTCAACTATGGATTCAATTTCTTAACTGGTAATAGTTCACCATGTGTGCTACCCATTTATTTTTCAATCAATTTTTGCCAATTTAATATTGCTACGAAATTGCTTACCTCATCTATTTCTATGTATTAGCATCAATTGCTCAAAGTGTGCTCTTTCACTCCTTTTCTAAGATCTTAAGCTGGAAGGTAGGTTGAAAAACACGTTCCTCAGTCAGATAGTCAAACCTCCAGTCTTTACCATCCTCTTGAAAATAATCTGTCCACATAAGTAATGTACCTACACATAAGATGCAGACATAGCATGCGTAGAAAAGTCACTGAAACTATATCGTGCACATATTACTTGCATACAAATTACAGTCCTGTTCACTTACCTGATGGATTTGCCTAGACGCCGGAGTCTTCTTGTCTTGCCCTTGGAGCTTCATGGACCAGAGCTACTGGTTGTAGATTTGACCAGTGCAGTACGGTGCTTGACTTCTTGACTGGTGCTTCCATGAGTGTTGTTGGTAGACCGAGGTGGAAACACCGGAGCTTCTAAGAGGGCAGTGTCCTCCTCCCTTCTTCTTTAGTAGTTCTGCTCATCATCTCATCTCCATCCCACTAAGGGGGAGGCCCCTCAGGCAGATGAATGTTCTTCCAGGCTTGGAGCAGGCAGTTCCTAAAGTCCCCCATTGACGCTCAGCAAATGCAACATAATTAGGTCATGTACACTTGCATAAGCAGTTCAATGAATGAAGCTCCTACAGAAGAGAGGCTCTGTCTTGTTTACCTTTGTAGCACCTCTGCATATTTTTAAAAGTTCAAAAAAAAAAAAAAGTTCAAGGAACAAATGAGAAATAGAAGAAGGTGCATGTAAAGGACCATCTGTTCCCTCACACTTGCAACCTCCACCACCCCGCACAGCAGTCACCAGCCACAGGTGACTGCTGAGCACATGAAATGTGCCCTGATGGCACTGTGGGGTCAGTGTTGGACTGCCAACCACAAGGTCAGTGGTTCAAACCCACCGGGGGCTCCCTGGAAGAAAGATGAAGCTGTCTGCTTCCCTGAAGATTTATAGCCTTGGAAACCCTGTAGGGGATCCCGATGGGTCAGAATCAGACCATCAGCATGAATGTAGGCAGCTTGACTCACTCAGGGGCTTGCTGTGGCTCCTATTGGACCACAGAGTATGGGAACAGAGGTCATGGAGTGCTTGAAACACAAAATATTTACTAGTTAGTCCTGTAAAGGAAATATTTGCAACCCCCTGCTGTGGATACTCCTATCCTGTTTACTCTTTTAGCTGGACGGAGGGAGGTTTTCTTGACTCAGAGGAAGAATGAACCCAAACTATTTACCTCCGTCTCCAGGAATCTTCAAAAATAAGCCACATCACCATCTATCTTGAAAGACTTCATGAAAAAATTGCCTCTGACAGTGCTATCCCTTAAAACTACAATGGAAGCGACTTTAGCAATGTTAAAATATCTAATAGCCACAGTTTTAAAAGTAAGAACGATGAAAGAGAATGTTAAATTCATTTAGCTCTTCAATCAAGATTGGGTGAGCAAACTGACACTGGCTCTTGAAGAATTAGCCTGCCTGTATTCTAATAAGGCTTTAATTACAAAAGCCATGCAGTCACTGGGGAGCAAGGACGTCCCTTTGGGTACTAAGTGTGCCTGACCCAAGCCATGATGCTTTCAATGTAGCCTCATATACACGTGAGAGTTGGATATTGAATATGAAAGGCCAAAGAAGAATCAATGCATTTGAATGATGGTGCTGGAGAAGAATCTTGAAAGTATCATGGACCGCCAAAAGAACCAGCAAATCGGTCTTGGGAGAAGTACAGCCAGAATGCTCCTTTATCTCCCATACTTTGGAGAAGGACATGATGCGAGGTCAGTGGTTCTCAACCTTCCGAATGCCATGATCCTTTCATACAGTTCCTCATGTTGTGGTGCCCCCACCCCCAAAACATAAAATTATTTTCGTTGCTACTTCATCACTGTCATTTTGTGACTGTTATGAATCGGGCAACCCTGTGAAAGGGTCGTTCGACCCCCAAAGGGGTCGCAACTCACCCGTTGAGAACTGCTGTGCTAGGTAAAGTGGAGGTGCAGTGAACAGGAGGAAAGCCCTCAAGGAGCTGGATGGGCACAGTGGCTGCCACAATTGGCTCACCTACAACCACAGTCACCAGGCTGGTGCCGGGCGAGGCAGTGTCTCATGCTGCTGTGCCTTAAGGTTGCTCTGAGTCAGAACAGCCTCGATGGCACCTAGAAACCGCTGACCAAACAGGCATGACCAAAAGAGGCCGGCGGAGCTGAAAAACAGACCATCCAACACCTGTCCTCAACTCCTGTTCAAAAACACGCATTATGTTGACACCTATTGGATGATTAATATGTTGTCGGGGAGATGTTGCGATCTGAAATCATGAAGACTATATGAAAGCTTACATTTTTAAACACAACACACTTAACATGGACCGCTGCAGCACTGAGTTTGTATAAATCTATTTGTCTCTGGAATGGCTTTGATGATAAAGTTTTCCCATTTGTTTTGACAAATAGGATATCTTTGCTTTCATAAATGTAGCTAATTTATATAAAAATACAGGGTAGCTTACATGTTTCATTAATTATATATTAAACCATCGACATTACTTGAAAAGTTGATTTCCTAGAGTGGGTTTCATATTTTCCTTCAAACACTTTTCAAACCATCTATTTTACCTGACAAGCCCTGCAATACAAATGTGATCTCTGGGCTAGTCGCCGACCCACTCATAATAGATTCCAAACCAGTGGCATCAAAATGAGTTCCCCCACCAGCCAAACAGCCACAGCTGCCATGAATTTCTTGGGGAAACCATTATTTTACTCTTTAAAGAGGTATTAAAATCACGTGCTCCTAAGTTAGGGCTTAACATTGGAAATGGGGATATGTATAATTCCTTTAAAAAAGAGAGTCTGCTTCCACCAGGCAGCTTGTATTCCATTCTGGGTTAGCGATGGTTACCAAGGAGACCGCTCAACTTCATCAGGAGGCTTCCAGGAGTGGGGATCTGAGAGTGGACTCTCAGGAAATATGTGCAGAAAGGAAAAAGGAAGGCAAGGAAGAAAGAAAGAAGGGAGGAGGGAGCGACAGACAGGGCAAGAGACACAGGCTCTGTCCTCAGTTAGGAAAAGAACCTCATATCGAGCTACGTTGCGAGACCAACAAAAACATAGTCTCCATGCCCATCAGGGCTCTTGTGCTTGGGGTGGTGTGGCAAGGAAGATGGCGGCTCTCAAAGCTTGAAGAGAAGTCCAGCTCTCAGCAGATGTCGCAATAAGCAATCAGAAGTCAGCTCCTCTGGTAAGTGGCAGCCCAGCCCGACTCAAGGATGCTCAGGATGGATTTTTGAGTTAAAAAGCAACCAGAGAGGAGCCGGATGGCCCGTGCCTTGAAGTGGCCGCAGAGGAGCCAAATGCATTGCAAAGTCATTGTCTTTAATCCCACCAGCCAGACAAACTCTAGTAACTCCGAGAGCTGGCAGCTCGGAGGAAAGGATGGCGCGGGTTGGAGTACAAAACCCAGAGGCTTTGCTTGAATAGAGAGTCAAATAAGTTGGAAAGAAATCTTCCAGGCACGTTGGAGAGTAACGTAAAGGTTCGACTGCACAACGATTGACGTGCTTTCAGGATGGGTGGAAAGCAACGCAAGTAGACGGAGCTCTGTCTTTTCTTCAGTAATTTGCGCGGTGGGCCTGTTGTCTTTGCTCCTGGATGCTTGTTATCAGTTTTAATAAAGAGATCTCTGCTTTGGAAGGAATTATAATTAGGTTGCAAAATAAATGGATCTCCCGGCTAATCATACCTCTGGGAGAGCCAGGCTTTTTTATATTGCCAAGTCCTTATGTAGAGTCATCATGCACTTGGTGGCCACTTCCCTAACTATCTGCTAAGGACCCCGAGGAACTAAATAACTTCTTGAGTAGTTTGAGCTTACAGACCCCACCCCAGAAAGGGAGAGAAAGATCAGCACCTCATGGCATTACAATTTCTACGTCTATGGGTTACTTAAAATCCTCTACCAGGTCTCAGGACGTCTCCTGGCACCCCCAAAACAGGCAAATCAATAGTTCTGATTTTTTTTCAAGTATAAACATTCCTTTATAATGTTGACAGAATTTCTGGGATCCCCTGTGCTGTCGAGTCAGTTCCGACACACAACAGAATGAAACACCACCTGGCTCTGCACCATCCTCACCATCATTACCATGTTTGAGCCCATTGTTGCAGCCACTGTGCCAACCTATCTCCTTCAGGGCCTTCCCTTTACCCGTCATGGTGTCCTCTCCGCTATAAGCCTCACCATACTCACTTCTGTAACGATGGCCATCTTCGAATATCTGATTAAAAATACAGAGTGTCCAAAAATTACAAAGAATTTGGAGAGCATTTAAAACTATTAACTATATTAACTGTACGCTATGCTTATAGTATTTTATTCTGAGCACATCATTACTCATAAAGAATCCGTGTATGCTTGACAACAGTCCATTTCTGAGTGCCATGATTTTTCCGTTGAATCGTGTACAGGGATTCCTGGGGCCCAGTAGTAATTTCTTGGAAGCCTCAGGATAATTGGGCGTGAAGATTCTCAACACGCTGTACTCCTTGAGGGCTCTGCATCTGAGAAAATGCAGCATCTTCCTCTGGGTCACCACTCCCTCCTTTTCCACTCCTCTCTCTCCTCGCTTCAGATTCCAACCCATCCTCCTCCATCCACCTCAGAGGCAGAGCTACCTGTCCTGACCTAAATCTAATCAAGCCATTTTCTCACTCAAACAATCCATGGCTTCTCATCACCAAGAGCAAGTGGTTTCCAAACTTGAGCAAGCATCTGAACCCAGATTGGAGAGTCCCACCCGCAGTCTCTGGCTCAGTGGACCTTGGTGTGGGGCCCACGGATCTGGATTTCTCAAACCTGGGAAGGCGATGGGGATGGGGATGCTACTTACCTGGAGATGACACTTCTTGTGAAGAATGCCCTAGGAAAATGCCAACTTTGTAGCATAATGAAACCGGATCTTCCTGGTCTGGACCCTGACACTTCTCCATCTCCTTTCCTGCCTGGTTTACCCTTAAGTCTCAGTTACTTGTCAAATTCCTATTCTTCTTAAAAGTCAGCTTCAGTTCCCACCCAGGCTGACTTCCAAAGGGATCTCCTGGGCCAGCTCAATTCAAGGCAGAGAGGTCTGCTCAGAAAGTTATGGTGATTGTTTTTGAAACTCTAAAGAGGTAATCTTGGTGCACATTCTCAAAGGGCACAGGATCATTACGGGGGCTTATTAGGGAGCCGCTTTAAGAAAACAGCAGTAGTGAAAAAAGGCCAGCAAAGTAGCACTGAAGGATATCTATCCCCATCATGACAATGCACTGGCTCATTCTTCAAGGGAAGCAGGGCTATCCTATAAGAATGCACTTGGGAAACCTTACCCCATCGACCCTACTACAGCCCTTGATCTTGGCCCTTCAGGCATCTTTTTATTTCTCAAACTCAAAGAATATTTCAAAGGAACACGAGTTGAGTCCCTCAAGGATGCCAAAACTGATGTTGCGATGTGGTATATATCAAAGAATGCAGACTTCTTTGGGGGAAGGATGGGGAAGATGATAACACTGCCGTATAGACCTAGATGGGGGACAGGTAAACAAGCAATAGCTTCACATTTTGATATTTTCTGTTTAGAACATGTTCTTATGATTTGGTAGCAATCCTTTTTTCCTTCCCCTCATAGATACATAAGTTATATATACACAAATATATATGTCTGTGTATGTATATGTATTTGACTTAATTCGACCATTTTTCAATTTCTGTGCTTGACTTTTATGAATTTGTTAAATAACACTTCCTCAAGCCCTGATAATAGCTACAAAATCCGGCTTGACCTTTACATATCTGTTCATCAAAACATATTCAGCTTCCAAAAAATGTCCTTTAGACATTTTGTGCATTCATTTACCCAATAAATAATTGAGTATCATAGACACTGGCGACACAGCTGTGAACAAACAAATCTAATTCCTGACCTCATTGAGCTCATGGCCTTATCAGGGACACAGTCAGTAAACAAGTAATCTCACAAATAAATACATAATTATAGATTAACAAGTGCCTCGGGAGGTATTAATAATGGGGTACTGTTATAGATTAAATTCTGGCCACAGAAATGAGTTGTAAATCCTATTGTCTACAACTGTGAATGTAGTAGCATTTGGAAGAAGGATTTTTTTTTTTTGGTTATGTGAAAGTAGTACATATCAGTGCAGGATGGGTCTTAAATCAATGTCTACTGAGCTATAAAAGAGAAGATTACCTGGGTGTGGTGGGATCAGATCAGGTGCAATTCCCACACTGTGTCTCCGGTGCTGTCCCCCGCTGGGCCATGGGTCAGTGAGGAGCATCATGTCTCATAGTGGGGCTGGCCATGTGGTCCTCTCTGTGGACTGGCTGCTCTAATTGGGATCATCATCCTCAAGGTGTTCACCTCCATGATACAATCCTGAAGACAAATGGGTGCATAAGCAAATGTGGTGAAGAAAGCTGATGGTGCCC
>NW_022103915.1:14499703-14508587 GCF_000313985.2 Echinops telfairi | reverse complement strand
AAAAAAAAAAAAAAGAAGAGTATATTACCCAATCTGTTAGTTCTGAGTTTGACTTTGTGGCTTGATTTGACAAGTATAAAGAGGTGAAATGATGTATCAGCCTTGAGTCTGGGCCTTAAGGGTTCATGTGTGTTTCTACTTGCCCAACTGCAGTTCCACCAACTTGTTCAGGCTGAAATTTCTCTAACATGCAATCAAGATGCATTGATCATTACTGGCGATTGGAATATGATCACTTAAAACAAAGAAGAAGGATCAGTAGTTGGAAAACATGGCCTCTATTATAGAAATGAAGCGGGGGGGTCACATGATAGAGTTTTGTGAGACTAAATAATGCATTGCAAAAAGAAGAAGGATCAGTAGTTGGAAAACATGGCCTCTATTATAGAAATGAAGCTGGGGGGTCACATGATAGAGTTTTGTGAGACTAAATAATGCATTGCAAAAACATATACAGCTACTATACACCTGGACCTCGTTTGATGGACTACACAATAGTCAAGTAGACTATATTTGTGGAGGAGATCAATACTGTCAAACCAAAGAGGGACAAACTGGGGCACACCATCGATCAATTGTCCATATGTAAGTTTAGATTGAAGCTGCAGCAAATCGTAACACATCCACAAGAGTTAAACGATGCTTAAGCATAACCTACCTGAATCTAGAAACGGTCTCAACAATTTGGTGACATGAACACTCATGACCAAAACAGCAGAGCTGTGGGATGACATCAAGGACATCATACATGAAGAAAGTAAAAGGCATTAAGAAGACAGAAAAGAACAAAATAAATGTCTCAAGAGACTCTGTAATTGGTTCTTGGACATAGAGAAGCAAGACTACTGGAAGAAAAGATGAAGTAGAGGAGCTGAACAGAATTGTTCCAAGGACAGCCCAAGAAGACAAAGTAAAGTATGATAATGAAATGTGCAAAGACCTAGAGGTAGAAAACCAAAAGAGAGGAACATGTTCATAATTTTTTGAGCTTAAAGAACTGAAGCAAAAAGCCAAGCCTCAAATTGCAATGTTGAATGCCTCTATGGGCAAAATATCGAATGATGTAGGAAGCAATATGAGGAGGTACCCAAAACAAGCAAAAACAGAAAAAAAAGCTCTGTTGATGTGAGGGTGATAGGACATTTGGAGTTCCACCAGGTGAGTCTGTTAATAAAGCTTTCTTTTTAGAGGTTCTGAAAAGATTGTGTAACAGTGTGCCACAAAAAATCCTTGAATTGTGGCAGACGGGGGACCGGTTTTGCCAGCACAACAATGCACCTCCTCCTGCAGCCATCTCAGTGCACCAGATTTGGGTAAAAACAACATGCCTCTTTTGCCCCATGCACCTGACTCACCTGACCTCACTCTATGCAACTAGTTTTTGTTTCCATGAATACAGAGGAACATGAAAGGCCAGCGATTTGACAATGTAGAAGAGGTGAAGAAAAAAAAACAAACAAGGGAGGAATTGTCAGCCATTCATACAGATGAGTTTGAAAAATGTTTCCAAGAATGGAATCGCAGATTTGACAAATGTATTAAGTGAAGTGGAGAGTACTTTGAAGGTTATAAGGTTAGTCTGTAAAAAAAAATGTAAATACAGAGTTTTGAAAAAGAAAAGTCCTTTTTTTTTTGAGGGGCACCCCCTCATACTCAGAGTCTACCAAAAAGAATTGGTTGATGTTCAGTCATTTTAAGAGGAAGATCCACTGTATTGAAAGAAAAAGTCCAAGCACCCAGAAGGCATTGATGGAAAACCCGGCTCCAGGAATTGATAGATCAGCAATTGAAATGTTTCACCAAACTAATGTAGCATTGGAAGTACTCAACTAGTCTGTGCCAAGAAATTTGGAAGACAGTTAGTTGGCCAACTTCCTGGAAGAAATCCCTATGTATGCCCATTCCAAAGAAATGTGAGGCAATGGAATGCAAAATTAATTGAGCAATATCATGGATACTTTGAGTAAAAACAATATCATTGGTCTATGAGTAAAATTTTGCTGAATATAGCTAAAAAACAGATGCAGTAGTAGAGCCACAGGGCGCTACCAGCGATTCAAGCAGCGTTCAGAAGAGGACATGGGATGAGGACACATGGAATTGCTGACATCAGATGAGTCTTGACTGAAGCAGAGAGTATTAGAAAGCTGGGTACTTCTGTTTTATTGACTCTATATCACACAGTTGCCAATGAATATATTTCCCATGTACGGTGACATCCATTATGTTAATCGAGTTGTATAACCATCACAAGCATTGCCAAGTTTTCCATCACCGCCAACGGTGGTGCTTCTTCAACAATGACTCTAGGTGCCCATCTTAAAACGTCATCTAATCTAGGCAGTGCAGACCTAGAAAGCAGAAAACTGTTAAATAAATTAAGAATTGGCGGAAGCAGGTGGTGAGAGAAGGTGGGATGAGTAGCACAGGCTCAGAACACAGGAGAAATTCCCATCTAAATTATCTCTCTGTGGCCAAGGTGAGCTTTCCATAACTGGACCCCTGGATCAATCAGGATCAAGCTGCATGGGATGTGCCCACACACAAATAAAGGTTTGACTATTTCTGCATATGTATTTATTTATCCTGCAAATATATCCATGAATATAGTAGAGCCTGCAGAGTGAAAACAGAAACAAACAGCTTAGTGATTACCAAACACTTGGAGGAAATGAGGGGCTGGGCCTGGGGTCTAAGGACCTTCGTCTCCGGGGACACCAAGGCCAATTGGTATAGCACGGTCAAAAAGGACAGTGTTCCACATCCTAACTTTGGTGAGTAGCAACTGAGGTCTTAAAAACTAAGATGCAGTTAGGAGTCTCTCTCCATACGGAGCAAAGAAGAGTGATTAAAATCAAAGACACATGGAAACAATTAGTCCAATGGCCCGATGGGCCCTGCAAACCTCAGTCTCCCGGACCATGAGACCCTAAGAACTAGATGGTATCCGACTCCCACTGCTGACTGATCTGAAGGGGGTCCCAATGGAGAGTGAAGAAGAGAGTGGGAGAAAAGCGTAGAACAAAACTCAAAATCGTAACAACGCCATTGAACACTCACTAACATCGAGTCAACTGGACTTATAACGACCCTGTAGGAGTCCTATTGGCAGAGTGGGTTACATATTGGGCTGTCAACCCTAAGGTCAGTGGTTTGCAACCATCGGCCGCTCCAAGGGAGAGAGATGAAGCTTTCTACACCCATAAAGAGTTATAGTCTCAGGAAACTCACATGGGCAGCTTGACTCGGTCCTATAGGATTGCTATGAGATGCAAATCATATAAAAAGACCAGGCTTATTGGTCTGACAGAGATGGATGGAACCTCTACGATGATGACCCTTAGTCACTTTTCAGGTCTGGCATGGAACTCAGCCCTGAAGTCCAAGTCTCAGCCAAATAATAGAGGGAACCACCAAATAATAAGGGAATCACCAAATAATAAGGGAACCACCAAATAATAAGGGAACCACCAAATAATAAGGAAACCACCACGCTGGTGAAGTACACCCTCCTTGGAATAATCCACCAAATGAGATCAAAAGGGCAACATTTGCTCCAGGACAAAGTGCAGAGGGCAGGAAGGGATAGGAAAGAACGAAGATGGGAAATGCAGGAAATAAGTGGGATGCTACATCCCGGGCACTGCAATCAGTGGCACAAAGCAAAATGTGCACGGATTGTTGAATGGAAACAGATCTGCTCTGTTAACCATCACTCAATTCACAGTAACATGGAGTGGCTGGGTGTTTTAAACAGTTGGCCTTGTCTTTAGCAACCCAATGTGAAACCCACTACACCACCAAGACTCCTTGGGTGCAACTGCAAAGGAGTCTCCCCAAGATGCTTAGGCCAACACAAGCTGACATTGCCTATGGACATTCCATTTCCTTATTGCTAATGTCTCAGCATGTCTAACCTTCTGCTAGCCTTGATCTTCAAAACTCAATTGTTCTACCTCAGATTCACGGATTTGCTGGCTTGTCATACCTTGGTTTTGGCCTGAATGCCCTGACTTTCCAGACTCTTAGCCTTCCCAACGGCAAGCAATGGGGTCAGCTTTGATCCTGGGCTGCTCTGGAGCCTGGGACTAGATTGGCCAGGTACCCTTGGGCAGAAGCGCCATCATACACTGTCTGCCTGCTGTGTGTCTATCTTGGGTTCAGGGAAGAAGAAGTTCAGTACTAAATTCGGGAAAGGTGAGTTGGTAGGGAGGAAAATAAATCATTCCCAACATTTAACTTGGCCACCTTGAACGTAAACTTGAATCATGCGTGACAAGGATTCTATAAGGTAATTTGTTTTAAAGATGTGCTCATTAAAATCTAGGTAAGAATCTCATTCTGGTTTTGAGGCAGCGTTTCCAGCGCCACAAAATAACAGATTGTTTTTTAAATGCTGCAATGGATTCTTATAAGAAATTCTATTTCAAAGCGCTACAGGATTCAGATGTGGTTTCTCTACTGGCACTGCCTTAAAAAAAACAAAAAACCTACTTCTCCTCCTGCCCTTACAAGTGAAAAATAAGTATTTGCATTCTAACTACAGTGAATGTTTCACCGGAGTGGAGATATTTTAATGCCTTCAATGGTCATTTATCTTCTTGCCATCAGCACAAGAGGACAGAAATGAGCCCATATTAGCATTAATAATGAAACCAAGTCCATTAGGCAGACCTTCTTGTCAGTGAAATTTGTTGCAGGCTCCGTTTTGGATTCAATTTCATCCATTTGGAAGTGCTTTCCCTGTCAAGCGAATTTTTGTTTTATCATTTTAATTTTGTCTTTTTTCTTTTCTTTTCTCTTCTCTCTCCTCCTGGCTCTCCCTTGTCTGAATCACCTCTTTCGAGGGGTTGGAAACTGGCTCTTCCCCCACGGAGGTAAGGCAGGGATCGATGTGGCCAATTTCAGATCTGCTTCCTCGGAATGTCAGCTGAGTTCATCACCGCCGCGCTGTTTCCAGTTGAGCGGCCGCAACTTGCTCGGTGTGTGCCATGCCAAACAGCTTTGTGTCTGACGACCAACTGATGTCACCGCAGTTCCCGAAATAGTATTTGATGGTTAGCAGCTGCCGCGGAGCCAGAAGAGGAACATGAGACATTGTGTTTCAGGGGGGTTTACCAAACGAGTGGCCATTGTGTGTGCTTACTCATTTCATTTCTTGAACCGGGGAGGAGAGCTTACAATGCAAAGGGTAGGATCAAAAAAGACATCGTATATGCCAAAGTAGGTCAAGCCATTCCTAAAACTTGGACAACTCTCACTAACTTAAATATGAGCACTCTGAAATCACCTTCGAGTCGTTCAGCGTTGTCTTTTACTCTGTGTACACTTAGGTCTATGGCCAACAGGTGTGGAGCGAAACTTTTCTTTTCAAGCAAGGATTAGCAAACTTTCTCTGCTAAGGGCTGGATCATTTAGCTTTGTGGCTTCTCTGCTCTGACCACGCAACTCTGCTCTTGGGGCCTGAAAGTAGCTGTCCTGTGAGTCAAAACTCTGTTTACAAAAGCAGGGGATGGGCTGGAATTGGCCCATTGGCTGCAGCTTCCCTGCCCCTTGCTTTGGGTGGTAAGGGGTCTACGGCACACACTTCCATGCACTCTGCCATCCTGGGGAAAGGGCAGGGCATTGCCTGCAGACTCACATGTCACGCTCTACAGGCACGCTCTGTGGCATCCCGCCCAGTCCTTTTACGGCCACAGAGGGGCCCTTCATTATATACATGTATGTTCTTTGCAGCTACTCTCATAATGGAATGAGAGTAGGTGAGCAATAGATATATCCTTTTATGAACTGCGAGGATAAAGATCATGCTCTCTGGTGGACCATGAACTTGATTTTTCTTCTCTTTCTTATTTTACATAAGTTAATCTCGCCCTTAACGTTGGAATTATCCTGCGAGATATTGCCGCTTCGTTAACCTCCGTTCAGCTTCTGCATCATCTTGAATGGGACTTGCGTCGTGGGGCTGTGAATCACCCACCAGCCCTGTGCGCCAAATGACCTCCGTGTGTCCCTGCGGTCATGACAAGCAATGCACCCTGGTCAGGAGGGGATTTTATTATTGAAACCTAACTTGCCCACGAGGCGAGAAATTCATAGGAAGAAAAGTCCGAGACTAGTCTTAAAAAAAAAAAAAAAAATCAAAGAACATGCTGATTATAAAATGTTATTGCCCAAACCTTTATCTGCTCTCCCCGTGCCCACTCTCAGCGATGAACTTATTACCATGAAAATTACCAATTTGACGGTCCACGGAGATATGGAGACCATGTAACAGGGCCTTGCACTTTACATTTTGCTGCATTCATGAGTATACCTGTTCTGGAAAGGTCATTTTAGCTCATGACAATGTCAAAGGCAAAATGTTGGGGTCAAACCAGAGAATACCTACTTAAATGGAATCCCATCCACCAGCAGCAGCCTTCCAAGCAACTGCGTTTTCCAAACATGCTGCATTTTAACAAGAGTGGTTTGAACCCTTTCCTGCCCTTGTCGTCACCACCGTCTCTCTGTTGCCGGGCCTTTTCTCGTTTCTTCTGTTTGTTGCTTTCTAGAGATGGAAATGTCACCCCACCATCTAATGGCATTCAGAATGATTTCAGTGTGAGACCTTTTCTCTTTGAGCGTGGTCCAAAGGCCAGCAGTACAAACCCACTAGCCTCTTCTCGGGAGAAAGACCAGGCTTTCTACTCCATGGAAGAGGTACAGTCTTGGAAACCCACAGGGGCAGTTCTACCCTGTCCTAGGGCATCACCATGAGGCAGAATTGACGCAATGGCATTCGTCTTCGTTCTAGTGGCTTGCCTCCCATTTGGAAGTCTCCTAACACCCTGTTATTGTTCTTAGGCGCCATCCAGTCGGCTCGGATTCACAGCCACCCTATGCACAACAAAAATAAACACTGAGCCAGTCTTCCTATTGTTCCTGTCCCCACGCCTCCTGATGCAGCCACTGTGTCAATCCATCTCGTGGAAGGCCTTCCTCTGTTTTCATGGCTCTTCCACTTTACCGAGCATGCTGTCCTTCGCCAGGGACTGGTCTCTCCTGACAATATGTCCAAAGTATGTAAGATGAAGTCGTGTCATCCTTGCTTCTAAGGAGCACTTGGGCCTTACTTCTTCCAATATAGGCCAGCGTGTCCTTTCAGCAGTCCAGGATACTTTCAATATTCTTCGCTAGCACCACAATTTAAATACAACCTTCAATGCCAGAAAATTTGGACGACAGCTACTTGGCCAACTGACCGGAAGAGACCCATATTTGAAGCCATTTTCAAGAAAGAAGGACCCAACAGAATGCTCAAATTACAGAATGGTATCATTGATATCGCAGGCAAGTCAAAGTGCTTAAGGTCACCCCAAAAATGGTTGCAGCAGTACATTGACAGGGAGCTGCCAGAAGTTCAGGCGGGATTCAGCAGAGGATGTGGGACCAGGGAGATCATTGCTGATATCAGATGGATGTTGGCTCAAAGCAGAGAATACCAGAACGATGCTTAGTTGTGTTTCATTGATTATGCAAAGGCATTCGACTGTGTGGACCATACTAAACTGTGGAGAGCCTTGAGGAGAATGGGAATTCCAGAACACCTCATTGTGCTCACTTGGAACTTGTATCTGGATCAAGAGGCATCCGTGCCAACAGAGCAAGGGACTCCTTCAGACTAAATCAGGAAAGGTGTGCACCGGCGTTGTACACTCTCAACTTAATGTTACACCTCCACAGCTTAGCACACCATCTTTTTGTTCCAAAAGTGATCCTTATATGGCAATTTGAGTTCCATTACTAAATCATTCTCTGATAGGTTATTCCTAACCGGTACATAATTTATTTATAGATACACCTGTTGTTGTGTAACTCATTTTCTAAAGTGCATGAGGTCCTTCTGTAGATCTCTGTCGCTCTGATTTGTCTGAAGGGTTCTGTGCCTTCCACAGCTCTCGTGCTGGCATGAATGAACATCACTATCTCAGTACCAATTGCCGGCTTAGCTCGGTTCTAACTTTATCACCACTCTCTTTCAATGGCGTGTCAGGGCTTGGACGGGCACTGCTTCCTCTCTCAAATCCTCACATCTCATCTTCGGAATCCCTATTAAATGGCAATCAAATGTCCTCACGTATCCTATGGATTCACCAAACGTTCCTTCTGCTTCCTGGTTACAACGGGAACTTGCTCTCCCTCTAGACCAAGGGTGCTCTTTGTGGACTTCTCCCGCTGAACCTGTTTGTCCTCCGGGAAGCACAGGTGAGGAGGAGACGAAGGTGGGGTAAAGCCAAGAGGGGGTCAAGCCCCACAGTGACATGTTGTGCTCCTTGCTGTCAGGTGCCATCTCACAGGGACACTAGGTGCCACGGAACAGAACACCGCCCGGTCCTGTGCCATCTTCACAATTGTGATTACGCTTGAGCCCGTGGTGACAGACACTGGGGCGGTCTAACTCATTGAGCATTACAATATGACCCAGTAATTCCACCCTAAGTATATGCCCCCCAAAAGAAAGAAAGCAGGGACTCCAGCAGGCAGTTGTATTCCGATGTTCACTGCAGTCAATAGCCAAAAGGTAGCACCAACCCAAGCACCTATCAACGGAGGAATGGATAAATAAGATAAGGTACTTACAGGGCATGGCATACATTCAGCCATTAAAATGGCAATGCGTGTCTAGGAGGAGGGCATGCTCAACGCAAAGGAACTTCGAAAATGGTGCGCTAAGTGAACTAAGCCAGGCACAGAGGAACAAATATGTGTGATCCCACTGATGAGACATCTCTAGAAACAGACTTTTTAAAAAATCATTTTATTGGGGGCTCGTACAATTCTTATCACAATCCATACATACATCCATTGTGTCGAGCACATTTGTACATTTGTTGCCATCATC
>NW_022103915.1:14497284-14498699 GCF_000313985.2 Echinops telfairi | reverse complement strand
GCCGAATGCTGGGTGGATGGATGTACCACAATCAAAGGCCAGCTAGTAGACTTTACTTAGAAGAGGGCATGAATGGGTGCTCCATCCACTCACTGCGTCTCTATATGTTCTGTTGCAGCAGCTAAATGTAATTTTAAAATTATACTCTAATATGTCTTTTCCCTTCTTTCTGGCAATTTTTTAAAAATGCAAGTGTGAAATTGAGAAAGATTCAAGTGCTTTATGATCAAATAATATGGTCCTGAGTTTGTGTTCTGGTGCAATCCTAATATATCATCTTTAGCCTTAAAAATTGTGGTGTCTGGGTCCTAAAAGAATAGATGAGGTATAATTGGGGAGAAAAAATCAGTTGAGCAAGCCTCTGAATAGCATCGAACTGTCTTCTCTGGTATTCGTGTCCTGAAAATGCACTTTCATGCCATCTCGCTGTTCAGAATCTGGCATAGGCTGCAGAAAGGGAAAACACATGGAATGATATCCCATGTTGTCATGGAATCCAGATTTCTAGAACCCTTGAGCTGGGTGATTCCCCCCAAACTAGTGCCCTGAGAGAATCTTTAAACTTTAAACTGAAAGTATTCCCTGAATTTAACTTTAAAGTAAACCACTCTTTAGCTTAAGAAACAAAGGATGTCTGCATTGAACTCTTTTAAAGAATTATCAAATAGATGACAACAACTTAAAAGGCTAGCTGATCATCTTAGAGGGCTGTGGGTTTATCTTTTGGGTGGTGGACTAATTTGGAAAAGAACAGAGACGGATTTGCACCATTTGAAGAATGTACTTAATTATTTGAACCACACTTGTCGGAATTGTCAAAAGGGTCTCTGTTTTGTTCTGCATATTTTCACGCACACACACACCGAAAATAAAATTTATTTTATAAAAGGATATTTCCTGATCATCTAAAATGTGAAATGTTTTCACTAGAACAACAACAAAAAACAGTTATATAGGCATTTCCCCATCAGCGACCAGCACAGTTTAGTGTGGCAAAGCAGTCTTTAGTCATTGTCCATTTCTTTGTGGGGCCCAACAAAGAAAAGCCTATATTCAATGGCTTCAGTTGATTCATGTTCATAATCCCCATGTTTTTCTCCAACATCTTTGTAGTTCAGTCGCCCAGTTCCTCTGAGGTAGAAATTGGCCTGCAGAAAACATATTGGGCAAGTGTTCTTGAGATTAACACTTGTTGGCGGAGGGAAGGCGGTGGGGAGGGGAGGGTTACGTAGTGTAGTCACTATGAGGCCTTTGTCAACTCCATAGGGAGTTCTGCAGCTGGATGGCCCTTCAAAGTTGTCTTCGGCTGGGACATTGGGGTTGGACCTTCATTTCATGATGACTACTAGTCTTTGGTTGGAGGCTGCCCTGGGGAAGGGTGTGACCTTGAGTGAGGTAGCCTTCTGCTATCTGAG
>NW_022103915.1:14487883-14496077 GCF_000313985.2 Echinops telfairi | reverse complement strand
GTGGGAACAACAACAACAAAGGGAGCAACCAACTGTATGAGGTGGGGTGAAATATTGCAGTGTCCAGAAGAGAGATGTGACCCTTTAGGAACATGCTGGGGCCCTGCCAAGAAGCTCAAGGGAGGCTGTCAATAACCAGGAGTATTGTCAAGGGTCCCTTGGGTGAGGCAATCCGGCTGCTATGAGCCAGCAGTACCTGGACCACCCCTTATCACGTGGTTGGATGCTGTTGAGTTGCCCGAGCCAGGGCAATCCCGTGCCCAGTAGAATGACACATTGCCTGTGGCATTGTCCTGACCCTTCACACTCCAACACACTCCACTTGGGTCATGCTGACTCATAGTGACCCTGTAGTGTAGAGCAGAACTGTTCCTTAGGAGTGTCTGAGATGGTAACTCTTTATGGAAGTAGAGAGCCCTTCTTTCTCCCTCAGCGAGGCTGGTGGTTTTGAACACTGGCCTTGCCGTTAGCAGCCGAATGCATAACCACTCTGCCAACCAGGCTCCTCCCCTGATCATGGGTGTGCTCTCACCCACTGCTGCAACCACGGTGTGTTTTGAGTTGCCATCCATCCCCGGGGACTCGTCTGCCCACATGAAATTATGACTCATTGCTGTAATAATTTCAACTCTGATGAGCCCGTGTGTGCGCAGAGTAGAACTGTTCCCTCGGGGTTTCAAGGCCATGACTGTTCAGAAGTAGATTATCAGTTTGTCTTCCAAGGGTGGGTTCAAACTACCAACCTTGACACTAGTAGCCCAGGGCATAACTGTGTACACCACCCCACAACTCCAGTCTAGCACTGGATTGGCCATTCTTCTGCTGGAGTCCACAGAATTTTCATTGGCTAAGTTTTGAAAGTAAATCACCAGGGCCTTTCACCCGAGTCTGTCTTAGCCTAGCCACTGATGACACTGTTTACCGAGGGTGATCCTGTTGATAATTGAAATACTAGTGGCCCGGCTTTCAGCCACACAGCAATCTGCAAGCCACCATATTTGAGCAAAGTAATAGACACGCAATGACTTTGTAACATACGTATTACCAAACACAGTCACACAGTCACGTTCAATGACCACTGCAGGGTAAGGAAGGAGACGAAGTATTGTAATGGGTTACACAACGGGCTGCTAACCAGAGTTTAGCAGTTCAAAACCACCAGTTGCTCTGCAGGACAAAGACGAGGCTTTCTACTCTGGTAAAGAGTTACAGTCTCAGAAACCCAGAAGGACAGTTCTACCCTGCCCTATAAGACCACCATGAGTCAGACTTTATTTAATGGCAGTAAGATGACAAGGTAAAGACCACAAGGACAATGGCCCTTGTTCATCATTGTCTGCCCACCGCTTATTTCTGTATCCAGACACATCGGCACCGAATTAATATTTGTTGAACTGAAGTAATTAGTTGAACACAATTGTTATTTCATCTCCCTAATCTCTACTATTGCCGTACTGATAATACTCATCGACACCCAGACATGTTTGAGTAAAGGATAGTCCGAAGTAAGAACTTGGGCCGATTTCAGGCAGAACGATGGCACAGACAGCCCATAGGACTGCGCAGAGCCTCAGTTTCCTCCTCTGACAAGTAGGGATGGTCCTGAGGGAATGTCGCCGAGAGATGAGCACCCAGTCCAGCCCAAGGAAGCTGACACGAGAGGTAGATGCCCGGTCCAGCAGCTCTAGGGAGCCTGGACACACGGCCCCAAGGAAGCGTGTTATTACCTGACTACCATGCTCTCCCAATAACTGGGTGACTGTTTCTAGACTCCAGTTCATACACACAACGCACTCACTCACTACCATCAAGTCATTTCTGACTCACAGCGACCCTGTAGGACAGGGTAGACCTGTCCCTGTGGGTTGCCAAGGCTGTAACTCTTTCCGGGAGTAGAGAGACTCATCTTTCTTCCTCGAAGCGGTTTCCAACTGCTGACTTTGCTATTAGCAGCCCACTCTGTCACCAGGACTCCTAGATGTCAACTAATTCCTCACATACAGAAGTGCACAGTTAGTGAGTACACGGACGCTGCTAATACACAACAGAAGGTGTGCACTCAGTCTGGTGATCTTTGTGTACCCCTCTCTCTAGATACAGAGTCTGTCTGCGTTTAAATAAACAACAGTATGAACATTTCCTGTAAGCTTTTTGTGGGCAAGAGCTTCTGGCTCTAATAAAAAAGACCCACTTGATTATCATATTGTTTTCTAGTTATTCCTGAACAAAGTCGGGGCTGAACTTTTATGGGGTTGAATCGGAACGTCAGGGTCACAGCATCTGACAGAGCGAGTTTCTGGGCCGTCTCATTAAGTAAGAGAAGGTGTAACCATAAATGAACAATCAAATGTGACTTTTTTTCTCCCTACCGATGTGGGTTTTTTTCCCTTGCCCCTCAACTGTTTATGCTGTTGGCGAAGTCCATCTGGTTTTCATTCAAGACTGGAAATCGCAAATCCCACAAACCATGCACGGACTCTTAATCCTAGAAAAGACTGCTATTACTTTAGCAGCATAATATGTTTTTCTTTCCTGCTGTGGAAATAAATGTGCAGCCTCATAGTGGATTAAGGAAGACAATTGAGAAATTTCCTATTATAAACATGTATGGTATCTTAATTTCCTAGTATAATAGCAGGCAGACGAACATAATTAATTATATTTTAAATGCAAATTGTTGACAGCGGTTCATCTGGTTGGAATTATTTAAGCCACATCAACTCTAAAGAAAGTCCTGCTTTCTAATTCCTGCTTTTTTGGAAAAAAATAAAAATAATTCCATATTCTCCCCCATGCCCAGCAGTCTCTTAACATTTCGCATGATATTTAAAGCACTATCGCTGTAACTCCATAGAGACAACTAGGCGAATATAAGTGATTTATATGCAGATTTCAACCTATTTACCAAGCTTAATGGTAAGAGACAAAATATTATATGCAAAATGCGCTCATTTAAATTTTTGATCAGATCGCTCTGCTGCTTGACAAATGAGGAAGTTATATCTGTATGGGGGCAAATATGCCTCAGAACAGAAGTCTCGAAACAGGTAGATCTGCGATGAGAGAGCTGGGCCACGGCGAGGCCAGGTGCTGCTAGTTTCACTCGTCTTCGTGATTGACAAGTATCACTGCGATGTGACTCAATCCTGAAATTTCCACAGCAAGCGTTAACGTGGCTGAGATAATGACAGGGGACCCTGGTGGCATCGTCGGTGTGTGTTGGGCTGCGAGCTGCACAGTCTGAGGGAGCAAGGCAGGGCTTTCTATCCCCATAAAGAGTTAGTCTTGGAACCCCACAGGGGCAGTTCTATCTGGTCCTGTAGGGTCGCTGTGAATCAACTCAATAAGCATGAGTTTGGATCTTTAGTGGAAGACGCGTGGTGCATGGGGCATTCGTGGTCAGTGGTGGAATCTCTGTGCCTCCCGTGGAGGAGACCTGTGGAACTCTGGTCCTTGGTCAGGGCCCCTCATGAGAAACCACCGCCTGTGTGTCAGTGGCGGCTTTTGTGCTGCTGTCCCACAGATCAGGTTTCATGATGGCTTCTGGACTAAGTCAGACCAGGAAGAAAGGCCTGGTGCTCTACTTCCGTAACACCAGCCAATGAAAACCCGGGTCAATAGACTGTGACTGGATTAGTAGTTTCTTGGAGGTATAGCGGGGCGGGGGTGGTAGGTAGAAAATGGGGAGCTAATAACAGTGAGTACAAGAAAATATTCTAAATTGATTGTGGTCATGATTGTACAACCCTTTAAAATATGATTGAACTATTGAATTGTATGTGTGAATTGTATGCCAATAACAGTTTAAAATGCATATAGGAAAGAAATAAAAGCATTTGCCAAAAAAAAAAAAGAAAATCTCATGGAGCACAGTGGTCCGATCCACAGCCTACCAAGAGGATGGCATGGGATTGGTAAGCACTTGTCCACTATGCGTGGGGTGGCCGTGAACAGAACTCTTGCCACATGTGGTGTACAATAGACTTTGGGGAGGATCCACACACATGTTAACTTCATAGTCATGTTTGTCTATCAGCATGCATGCTGATCTATTCCAAAATAATAGCATATAGTATACAAACCATACTTTAGTTCCTAAATAATGACAAACATAGCTCTATTTTGTAATTAATAATGTCCATGAAGTCCTAGCGTATCCAAGCTACGGTTCCATGGATGCCATTATTTAAGAAATGCTCAAGTGCTTAAGCGACAAAGAGGTTAGTTGCTTAATGAAGAAGATAATAATGCAGGTTGCATCTAGAAATGAAAAAAAAATAGTGATTTCTGTATATAAAAATTACAAAATATTTGGTAAACAACCTAGCCCAACTTCTCATTTTATAGATGAGGGACGTGAAGGCCTTTCAATGAGTTGCTTTCCATGTTTATCCAGGAGCAGTGGCTTTTCAAGAGATAGTACCGACTCAGTAGCTTACATTCCTGGGCCCTGTGTATCACATTGAGGACAGCCCATCTGGCTCTGAGACCATTGATTTCAGCCTCAGAAAGAACGTGTTGGGTTTTGTTTTCCTGAGAGTAAGTGTGCGTGGTTCAGTGAGACATTCGGATAAACTCTCAAGCTACTTACACATGTGGTGTTTCTTTGTATGGCACGTGGCCGCGCAGGAGTCATCTGACCGATGTAAAAAGGTGCCAATGAAAAACAACTTCAAAGAAAATAAAGAAAAATAACTTCACATTCAGTTGCATTCAGACAGAGCGATATTGATTCGATCTGTATTGCTAATTATCAGCATCTACATGGAATGTAAGAATGAGAAGTTTATAATCTTCCTCCATTCAACTTTACTACGCTAATTTATCAGCCTCCTTCATAAAAGGGTCTAGGCTCAGATTCTTGCTTCTATCCAACACACAGAGGCTTGGGGGCATTGGGCTTTGTCTGTGAAGGGTATTCCGTGATATAGTCGGGTAACTGTTATGAGGTGCCATCGAGCTGGTTCTGACCCACAGGGACCCCGTGCACAGCAGAACTGAACATGGCCTGGGCCTGCGTCACCCTCACAATTGCGCCTGCGCTGGAGCGCATGGCTGCAGCCATTGTGCCAATCCTCCTGGAGGGTCACTTTGTCGTTCCCCAACCCTCTGATTTACCTAGCCGGCTGCCTTTTCTCCAGGGACTGGCCTCTCCTGACCACATGTCCACAGCATGTGAGACATGGTCTCCCATCCTGGTCTCTAAGGAGTGGCGTGATGTATGACAGAGGGCCCGGAAATTAAGAAGCAAAATGCACACAGGCTTTAGTAGACTCCAGTGATAGGTTGGCGCCTGCTCAAAGCATGTTAGGAGCACTTCTTCCCATGTTTGCATCCAAAGATGTCACCTTGATATCTTGAAATCATCGTCCACTGTGTAAGTGTTTACACCACAGCAAGTGGCAAAAGATAGACATTAGAATTGCATTTGCTCGAAAGCAAGTCCTCATGCATTCACCACCATGCTGTTGCATTGAGCATTGTTTTGATGGTGGGTGCACGGCAAGCTCACTGAAGAGAAGGGCTGAAGAGGAGTTGGCTCAAAGGGAATGTTATGGCATAAACATGCAGGTTAACTTTCATACCCCCACCCCCACCCCCAGAAGCATCACAGGGCAATAACAGAGAGGCAAGAAGGCTGTTCTGAAGGAGCAGATCGGCCTTGATGTGAATGAGAGGGAGGGCAGAGGGGAGACCCAAAGCCCATCTGTAGGCAACTGGACATCCCCTTTCAGAAGGGTCACAAGGAAGAGATGAGCCAGTCAGGGTGCAGGATAGTACCACCGAAACATACAACTTTCTTCTAGTTCTTTAATGCTTCCTCCTCCCCCACTATCACGACCTCAATTCTACCTTACACATCTGGCTAGACCAGAACATGTCCACTGGTACAGATAACCGCTCACAACACAGGAAATCCAGGACAGATGAACCCCTAAGGCCCAATAATGACAGTAGTGATACTAGGAGGGTCTGGGCAGGGAGTAAGAGTAAGGGGGAACCAATCACAACAATTGACATATAACCCCCTCCCAGGGGGATGGACAACAGAAAAGTGGGTAAAGGGAGACAGCGGTTGGTGTAAGACATAAAAAAACAAACAAACAATAATTTATAAATTATCAAGGGTTCATGAGGGAGGGAGGGAAAAAATGAGGAGCTGATACCAAGGCCTCAAGTAGAAAGACAATGTTTTGAGAATGATGATGGCAACATACGTACAAATGTGCTTGTCACATTGGATCTATGCATGGATTGCGATAAGAGCTCTAAGAGCCCCCAATAAACTATTTTTTAAAAATCAGAAGGACTGAAGAGGCGTTCGCTCATAGGGAATGCTATGGAATAGACAGGCAGGTGAACTTTCATATCCCCACCCCCCCACCCCCAGAAGCTTCACAGGGCACTGACAGAGAGGCAAGAAGGCTGCTCAGGGGGGGCAGAGTGGCCTCGTGTCCGGAGTGTGTTTACCTGTGCTGCCTTTGCTTTCCAGAGCGCGTTAATACCGCTGGAGCCCTGAGGAAAATCAGGTCCAAGTAGTCAGAAATGGGCTTTCTCCTTCCTCGGCTGACCACAGAGACATTGCCCATGGCCCTTCACAAAGTGAAGCAGACAGGTGAGGCCTCCTTCAGAAGGGGGATTTCTGGATGAAAGCCCTCGTGGCTGGTCTAGAGGTGTGCTGCCCAGTGGCGCTGCTGTGGTGAGGGGACTGTTCTCTGTTCATGCCATCCAGTAAGGGAACCTCTAGCCACGTGCACCTATTGAGCTGTGGGGACATGGCTCGTCAGGAATAAAATGTGCTGTGGGGAAAACACACATGTGTGAGCAAAGGATGAGAAGAGCGCAGGGACATTTTCATATTGATTCCATGTTTAAATGGCAAGCTCGTGAATCCACTGCCTGACTGTTTCAGGGTGTAATTACCACATAACAATATTATTAAGTATTGTATTTCATGAAACTTAATTTTCCTAGCTGGCTTTTTACTTTCATGTGACTACTAGGAAATAGACCAGTCCCTGGACAAAGGACAGCATGCTGGGTAAAGGAGAGAAGTCGGCAGGGGGTGGGCGGTGGGGAGAGGGAGGCCATGGACCAGATGGACTGACACAGTGGCGGCAACAATAGGCTCAAACATAACCGCAATTGTGGGGATCGTGCAGGATCGGACAAGTTTCCTTCTGATGTGCTTGGAGTGGCTATGAGTCACAACTGACCGGGAGGCACCTAACAGCAAGGGGACATTTACATTGATATCGGTGTCCCCGGCACAACCAGTGATGTAAACGCAAGGCCTTCCCTGGCTCCTTGTAGCTGCAAGGACTGACACACAGGAAGCAGGAAAGACCACAGGCTGGTGGACACTACGCTGAATGAATCGAAGATTGGCTGAATGGGTCCAGGTGGGCAGCCCGCTGATGACTCCTGGGATCGGCAGGCAATGGAGCAGGAGATTGATGGACCAGACGTGGGATCCAAACCCAGCAGTAGCAGTGAGCTGGCTTCCACACTGTCAATTTACACAAAGAGTATGCCACATTCCGAATGATGGTGTCATTTCGTACTATGGAGACGGTTCCGTGCACAACAGAAGGAAACCCTGCCCGGTCCTGCACCATCCCCACAATCGTTCCTGTGCCTGAGCCCATTGTTGCAGCCACCGTGTCACTCTCTGCCACAAGGTCCCCGCTTCCATTCATTAGGCCTTCAGTGTCTGACAACGTTTCGAAGCTATGCACAAGGATTTCAGCAGCCGCTTCCTCCAAAGTAGGAAGTCTTCTTTGCTGTCTGTCCTTAGTCTAAACGCTCCATTGAAACCTATTCACTTTGTGGCCTGGCTGGTATTTGAAATAGCAGTGACATCGCTCCCAGCCTCGCAGCTGCGCACCAGCCACTAAAGTACAGCAAACCGGCAGACAAGCGCTGGCTCTTGAATGAAATCGCCCGTAATGATATCAAGACTGTGAACAGATTCAGGAGGGCTCTTCTCCCCAAAGAGGGTCCAGACTACTAACTGCAAGGTCAGCCGTTCAAAACCACCAGCTGCTCAGTGGGTGAAAGATGAGGCTTCCTAGTTCCATAAAGGTTTATAGCCTTGGGCACCCACAAGGGCAGCTCTACCCTGTCCTACAGGGTGGGTGTGAGTCAGACTCGACTCGATGTCAGTGAGTTTGGGTTTTGTTTTATTCTTCTA
>NW_022103915.1:14461179-14487498 GCF_000313985.2 Echinops telfairi | reverse complement strand
CCCCTAGTAAATCAGAAGGCTGGCGAAGGCCACAGAGAACTCTGGCGTCCTTATTTTAATTTCAGGGCTTCGGCTTCTCAAGAAGGTTAAGAAACCCCACACAATAATTCAAATCCACTTGATGTCCAAGTTTATTTCTCAGAAAGAGGCTCGGCTGCTGAATCTATCATCAAAAATGTCTCTGTAAGGGCAAGGAAGCAGCATAGTAGATAAAAGAATTTCTGCGGGAGAGGAAAATCTCATCTTTCTCTCAAGGGGAGGCTGGTGGTTTTGAACTGCTGACTGGGCAGGTACTGACTTTGTTCCTTGGATAAAAGAATGTTGATGTCAACATTTCCCCACCGAAAAGGAGACAGTGGGGGAGGCTCCTTGTTTTCCCTACTGCCGAGAAAGCCGAACCTTCCTGTCCATCATCCTTTGAGTGGGTAAGACAAAGATTATGGAGTCTCAGAGAAATGTTTCCACCATGCACGTCACCTGCAAGACCACAGAAGAAGTGCCTCGCGAATGCCTGCAGGGCAGCATGGCTGGCAAGAAGTCCTTGCTTTCTGTGCACGGGCCCTTTGGGGCTTTACAGTTCACCCAGAGAGCAGGGACGATGAAATAGACTATCTGCTTCGGAAGAAGTGAGAAGCTTTATTGCATAATGGTGGGGACAGTGCTTACTGAAACAGCACGGCAATGCCTGCAAATCTAAAACGGGGGAAAAAATCTAAAACGAGAAGTCTGTCTTTGGAAATATGCAGCCCACAAGACATAGGTGACATGTGTAGGGTAAATGCTTTGCCATCTGATCTTGGGGAAATGGCGTGGCATCAACTTAGCCACAAGTCTGGCCAACAAATCTGGTAAACTCATGTCTCGTTTTCTCTCCCAGCTGTGGGTCTAGGACTAGTTCCCTACTGCTCACTGCCTTTTCCTCTTTGTAAAACCTACACGTAAAGTGGAAAGGAAAGAAGTTGTAAATAGAAAGGATGGATTTTGCCACTGCCCAGTTGGCAAGCATCTACCTTTCCCTTGCAGTGTTTGTGTCCTCAGGACCAGGAGGAACAAGAAAGACATTCAGGTGCAGATGCAGCATCAAATAGAAGCAGCAGCATCTTCAAGTGCCCATGGTTGGTTGTATTACCAGCCTCCCCCTTTTTCCTGTCCTCTCCCATGGTTTCACATGGATCCAATGGAAGAGGATCAAGCCTGTTCTCCCTTGATAACTACCCATTCCCTGACTCACCAATGTATACCAGTAAAGAACTCTCTCTCTCTCTCTCTCTCACACACACACACAATCCCACTGCTGTCCATCTATGTCAGCAGAACTGTGTTCCGTAGGGTTTTAATAGCCATGTTTTCACAAGTTGTTCTCCGAGCCTTTTTTCCTGAGGTGTCTCTGTCTGAACTCAAACCTCTAACCGTTTTGTTAGCAGCTGTGTGCATTAACCATTGCCACCACCCAGGACGTCACAGATTCACACAGTCAGTCTCTGTTCAGCAGCTACCAATTGCAGGACCTGAGCTAGGTACTGGGGAAGGGCGTGTTCACAAAGAAGGACAGAGACATGCACAGGCCACCAAGACAATTGATTACAGTTCTTTTCGTAAGGGCATTTAAAGTCTAGAAGCTATAGATACAGAGGCTGCCAGGCAATGTCCAGTGTCTCCAGTGCTTTGCTAGAACAGACGGCAACCAGAGCCCAGGGGAGGTTCTGGCTCAGCGCGTCCGGTGATCTGATTGGGTGGGGCACGTGGTAGAAGTTTCTGCCCCACATGATCATAAGGATAGAGACATGTATGACTGCTGCCAATTCCATTTTCCTGGATCATTGTAGATGAGGCAAGTTGAGTCAACATGTTCTTTAGCCACATTCCTAAGTCTTACGGGGCCAGGCTTGAGTAGGTAAAATCCTTTCATCGGTAACATCTGTAGGGCATCCGATGGCAATGGTCACACTGTTTGCTTGCTGGTAGGATTTCATCTCCCGTTGGGTTAGGGGTGGGGCACATATGGCTATGGCACTAACAGTGCTTCAAGCAGTTGGGCAGTTCAGGCCGAAGTAAGACCAAAGAGGACAATGGGTCTCTGTCATTATGCTCCTCAAAGGCACGCTGGCAGCACCCAAAGATGGGCGTGCCTTTGAGGGGCTGCCCTTAAGTAGACTTTACTATTGCTCTGATGGGGAAGGAGGCATTACAACCAGCCAAACAGTAGGGGAGGGAAAGTACAGGCAGTGCAGATCAGGGTTACTGCAGGTGAGCAAGGTGGAGGTAGCTTGAAGAGTCTTTGTTCCCTTAAGCGGGCATAACCTAAGTGTCAGGCACTGAGTCAGATGCTGGGGATCCAATGACCAGCCAATCGGACATGGTAGGCCACCCCAAATGGAGCACTGTCTGATTGGTTCTAACAGTTGTTACCTCATTGGCTAAGTGCTATAAAGAAAATGTACAATGTGAATGGAGCATGTATACGTAGGGCAGGTTCAAAATGTAGTCATGCCGCAAAACAAAACGTGTATGACCTGTGGGATTGAGAGCCCACCTGTTTGTAAACTTTCACCCAAAGAGCAACTTCAATTGAAAAAGGGAGCCTGCTTGCATGGACATGAAGTAGTGCAACAGCCAAGTCAGTTACCTCAGGGCCTCATGGGACTGGTCAAGAACTAAGAACAGGAAACAGACATCTATAATAATGGTAGTTGGTGGACCCTTTATAGTTAGGGCAGAACAGCTGACTGTTAAGGACTGAGGTCTGAGAGATGGCCAACAGGAGAGTTGAAAAGCTCGCCACAATTTTTTTGAATTAAAAAAAAATCATTTTACTGGGGGCTTGTACAACTCATCACAATCCATCCATCCATCCATCCATTGTGTCAAGCACATTTGTACATTCATTGCCATCATCATTCTCAAAACATTTATTTTTTGCTTGAGCCCTTGGTAATCAGCTCCTCATCCCCCCGCCCCCTCCCTTCCCGGTCCCCACGCCCTCATGAACCCTTGATAATTTATAAATTATTATTATTTTGTCATATCTTACACACTCCCTTCACCCACTTTTCTGTTGTCCATCCCCCAGGGAAGATGTTATATGTAGATCCTTGTAATTCGTTCCCCCTTTCTACCCCACCCTCCCTCCACCGTCCTGCTATCTCCACTCTCGGCACTGATCCTGAAGGGATCATCTGTCCTGGATTCCCTGTGTTTCCAGTTCCTCTCTGTACCAGTGTGCATCCTCTGGTCTAGCCAGATTTGTAGGTAGAATTGGGATCATGATGGTGGGGAGGGCAGGGGGGACAAGGAAGTATTTAGGAACTAGAGAAAAGTTGTTTATTTCATCATTACTACACTGCACCCTAACTGGCTCGTCTCCTTCCCACAAGCTTTCCACAATTAATGCTGAACATTCGGTCACAAAACCAAAGGGGGTGATAAATTTCCTGCGGACCTGCGGAGCTTTCCAGACCACAGACACTTTGAGGTGATGAGAGCAAAGAGCAATGGCCATGTGAATCAAGGGGCTGGTGGACATCTGGGTGTCCTCTGACGGCTGAGGAGGTGCCCCCACCCAACGGAGAAGTTGGGTGGCTGACACGTGTGCCCAGGCACAGGTGCGCAGCTGTAGATCCTGCTGGTAATGTGCCTTGTGCAAATACATGCTTTTATGGCCTTATTAAATGTATGTTTGCTAACACGCCACTTACTCAGTGACAAATGCATGAGGTCATCCAGAATATGGCTGTAGGCACTAACTGTCGTCTCTCTGGCACCACACTCAGATGGTTGAAGAACTGACAGCTCATCCCCCGGTAGCGTCTCTGTTCTCTTGTCCTGGTAAAAATGCTTGGCAGGTTTTGCTTCTTAAATAGAGGGTTCACTGAAGCAGGACGAGGTCAAGGGGGTTTATGAAAACTGGTTAAACCTCCCCAACGTTCAGGGCAGTGACGATAATGGAAGTCCTGGAGATGAAGCTCTAACCTCAGGGACCTTATTTGGAAATAGAGTTTTCTTTTGTTAAAATCAACGACATCCAACCAGAGTAGAGCGAGTCCTAATCCTGATCCCTCCGGGTCATTTCTGACAAGAGGGAAGGGCAGGGAAGAGAGTCCCACACCGGGGGTGGGGGGCAGGGGGTACGGGGTGGGAGGGTGGAGGGTGGGACGTGAAGCTGCCCCTACAAGTGGCAGGGGATAAGAAGGGTGATTGCTGCTAGTGGTGACCAGAAGGTAGGGACGAGGCATGAAACACTTCCACTCTCAGAAGTAATCCACGTGGCTGATCCCAATGGGGACTTCCAGATTTCAGAACTCTGGGTGTGTGTGTGTGTGGGGGGGGGGGACCACATCTCTACTCTTTAAAGTCATCTTGTAGTTTGTGGCATTTTATCATGACAGCCCTAGGAAATGAAGCCCTTCAAATTGCAATGTTTATTCTGCAGGAACTGGAAGTCCTTAAAAGCATTTGAGGAGCGGGTGATCAGAGCAGCTTTGTATTCTAGAAGGAGAATTTTAAGAACAAGGCGAAGGATGGGTTGGACCTTTCCCAGTCCTTCTTTCCTGCAAACTGACCGACTGGTCTCTAGTATTTCGACCTAATGCCAGTTCTTCTCGTTGAATTTCAGTTGCCTTGAAGGGCTCCAAGAACGTCATGACAATCGCTGCCCCACCATCGACAATGCACAGTGTTGTCTCCCGGAAAGTATTTCCAGTCCTAGGAGCGGGGAAAGAGGTGGACACATTTGGGGGGAAGGAAACCATTTGGAGCCCCAACCACCAAGTAAGCTCGCCTTTGCTCTTGCTCTCCAAGTCTGCTCCCACTGGTACGGCTCACTCAGCTAAACTCTGCCTCCGCGTGGGACAGTATATTCATTTGAAGATTGGCATTTTAAAAGAAGAGAGAACGGTGGTTCCTGGAAGTTTTCTGGGAAGCATAGTGTATTCTATCCCAACCAAGTTCATGTGATTGTACACTTGAGCATGGCGCTCAGCTAGTCCACGGTTTTATCTGGGGCTGTCATCCAGTCAGAATCGACCTCTACTCTGGACCAGACATGTTTCAAAGTGATGTGTAGGGTTTTCCTTCTGCTGTGCGTAGGCTCGCTCTGAGTTCAGAACCAACCGCAGCAAGAATCTACGGAGATGGGAAGACGGCTTCGCTCTCAGGCTGCCCCATGGGGACATTACTGGAATGAGTGGCTGCATCTTCTTTTGGTCTGATTTTCTGAAACCTGGTGTATTAGTCTTGCTTTGTGATGGTCGCACCAGGGTGCAGCTGCCTTAGCAGTTCCCTGCTTCAGTTTGCAAGATTGACTTCATACAAGACATCCCCAAGAAGAAGCTACATGGACCTATCCCGATGCAGCCCTGGGTGCTGGAGCAGCCGTGTGGAGACCCCTGCTAGTGCTGAGATGCTTGTTCGTTCACTGACTCAGCTTTCCTCCTGCAGTCGGCATCATTGTCTCTGTTTTGTGAGGTGGAGGACTTTGTGGACTGGTGTTGGGTAAATGCGTTAATGTTGGACTTGTGGGCTTGGGCAGCATTGGGTTGGGATGTTTTCGTGATGCACCTTTTCTTTACAGAAAACTCTCTCTTATACACGAGTTGCTGTGGATTTGTTTCTCCAAAGTACCCAGACTAATACACCTGGTTACCACTCTCGCCAACCCTCCCCCTTATTTTATCCATGTCATTCATACATCCACTCATTGAACTGCTCACTTAAACATGGATCGAGGGAGACTGTGTGCTAGGCAGTGTGTGTGCACAGCACTGGGGAGAGAGGGCGGGCAGGCCCAGCTCTGCCAGGGTCGGTGAAGTCACATGGGAGAAGAGATATGAAGGAGGCCAGCAGGGGCTCCCCGAGTAGAGGAGCCGTGTTTAATGGAGGTGGCAGACCCAGCGAGCAGTGCTCACCGGGGCTGGAGCTGCAGTGGGTCCCAAAGATGAACACAGGCCAGAGAGGTCACAAGGAAGAGGAATTTCTAGGCAGAGGATGGAGGTTCCCTCCCTTTTGTCCCACCTCACTTCTCTTTGTCACACAAAAAGAAAATTACCCATGTGCATTAGCTTCCTAGGGCTACAGTAGGACCAGAAGTTGGGTGACTTATTTAAATAAGGCCAAACAAGCCCACTGTCATGAAATCCAGCCCAGCTCATTGCCACCCTATAGGGCAGGGAAGAACTACCCCGGGGGTTCCCAGGGATGTCATCTTTCAGAAGCAGAAGACTTCCGACATCTTGCTCTCACAGAGTAACTGGTGGGTTTGAACTGCCTACTTCCTGATTAGCAGTCGGGCGTTCAACCAATGCACCCCCAAGGCTTCTTTGGGCGGCTTATAAACAGAGAAATGTCTTGACTCACAGTTACAGAGGGCAGGGCTCCAAAAGAGTGCGGTCAGCTGCATTCATTGCTTCTCAGGGTCCAGAGAGAGGCTCTGTTCCAAGCCTGTCTTCTCACCTTCGAGGCTGCCAGTGATCCCTGGCGGTTCTTGACTTGTAGATCACTCCAATCTTCACTCCTTCGTCACGTGGTTGTCTTCTCTGTGTGCTTCTTTCTGCGGCTCTTCTTCCTCATAAGGGCAGTGCTCATGTTGTTTAGGATTCGGCCCCCCCACCCCGACCTCCCCCCCATCCAGCATGACCTCATGTTACCTTCATGGATAACATCTTCAAGGCTCCTATTTCCAAGCCAAGTCACATGCAGAAGTACAGTGAGTTATTACTTCCACCTATCCTTTATTGGGTGCACTCCTGAATCAGCAACATCACCCAACGTGGAGAAAGATGGAGGGGGAAATGCTAGAAAGCAGTAAAAGAAAACTGACTTTGGAAAATGCTTTTGCTAAATTCCAAAAGAATATGAACCTTACTGTGTCTGTATAAGGAGGCCTGATGGCATAGTGGCTGCTGACCACAAGGTCAGCAGTTTGAAACCACCAGCCTGTCTGAGGGAGAAAGAGGAGGCTTTCTATTCTCACAAGTAATTGCAGTCTCAGAAACCCAGGGGACAGATCTCCTTTGACCTATGGGGTTGTTCTGATGGCAGAGTGTGTGTGTGTGCACATAGAGGATGGGACGTGTGACATGCTGGGCTTTTCTACATCATAACTAACTCCTGGGCCCACCACGAGTGCCTGAGCCAGAAAGTCAGTCCCGCACGTACCGGTTACCTGCCCTTACCACCACGCCCTCTTTGCTCTTCATCTTCCCTGGGTGCCTGGAGAGACCAGCCAAGATCTCGGTAGCAGACAGTTTTGACAGGTCATGGCCATGGAAGACGAGACCCCCACAAAGGAGATGGGAAGTCAACAGAAAAGCAGCGGGCGTTGCATTTCTAGAGCGTAAGTCGACCAAACACGTACTCTCTGGTAGCCTTAGAACAGTCGGTTGGGTTAGACAAGCAGCTACTGTTAGTGTCAGTCTCCAAGTCACTCTTAATGAGAACCCTGTGTCTGAGGCTCTCAGAACTGAACTGAACGCAAACCTGCACAGTGCCTGGACGCGGATTTGCACACAAGAGGCAACGCTGCTAATTGAAAATCTTTTTTAAAAATCTAGTATGTGCGATTTATTTTTTCCTATAGAGAAGCACCATCTAATGTGCATAGATAATTATTTTTAAATTCTTTTAAAAAAAAAGAACATCTGTGAGGCTTTTTCATCAGCATCAGACGGTACTAAAAGATTTATAGCCCATATTGATTGGTCTCTTTCCCCAAAAGACGTCTCAACTTTCAATAAGCCTCTAGACCTTCCTCTTCCCACACGTTGCTCTCCTTGTGCTCTCTGGCTATTTTCCTAGGCAGTCCATTTTCCAAACACATATGCTCTGCTTTTTGTTTTCAATTTTAGCAAGGATGCCTGCTTTGAGACATTGTATTGCTCAGTTTGCTTGTGAGGTTGTGTGTGAGAGAGTCAGGTATAGACGGAATATTAGATAACTCTGTAAGGATAGCCTAGACCCTGCCCGTTATGATGAACTAACCTCATCAAAGGCTCTGCTAGAATTAGGGAGAAAGCCCAGGAGACGTGATTCTCTTCTAACAGCATCCCACAGTGAATGCTGTAACGAGGTCAAGTTCCTCTCACCTCTCTCGAGGCCATTCTGTTGCTCTGGTTTGGGCATCCTTGCCCACCCCTACACAGCTACCCATCGCAGGGAATTGTTTCCGGACATGCCATCACTGCCACTGCCTCTCCCCCTCCTTCACTCGCTGCCATTGGTTCAGTACCAACTCACAGTGACCCTATCGGACAGGTAGAACTGTCGCTGTGTGTTCCTGAGTCTGTAACTGTTAACGGGAGTCGAAAGTCCCATCTTTCTCCCAAGGAGTGGCTGGTGATTCTGACCTTGTGGATCACCGCCCAACCAGTAAACACTTTGCCACCAGGACTCCCTTCCAGGCCATATTGGAAAGCAATTCCTGAGAGGGTATTAGTAAAGCAAACAAATTAACCGCAGTCACAACAGAAAATGAAGCAACAAGTCTCCTAAAGGCGATTTGCAACGTGACTCATTGATTCCCTAGCAACTGGTTGCTGAATGTCGTCACTGGGCCAGACCTACGAATGAAGAAGACTGGTCAGTGTTCAGAACGCTCTGTGTTAAATGTGTCAGTAGATGCGCATGCGGGGAGTTGCATGACATCTCAAAAGCACAAGCACTGCATGCTAAGCTGTCTACACTCTATCACTTCCAACAGACAACCATCCTAATATGATATCCTTAATATCATGACTTCCATTGCATGAGTGCAAATGAAAAAATGGAGGCAGGGAAGGATGCATTATGCGTTAGAGATCACATGGCTTGAACTTGAATCTATAAAAGCTGTCTCCAAAGTCATGTGCTAAGGGTTAGCCAGGTGGCTGACCAGCAGAGGACACACTCCACCTCCATTGGGCAGAGACAGGAGAAACAGTATCGGGGAGGGTGGAACAGCACATGCATTCATGGATTCAATGGCAAGAGAATATGGCGTGCACAGGAAGCACAGCTAGGTCATTATCACTGGGGAGTCATCTAATGAAAAACATCAATGAGCAAGAGCGAAGGCTTTAAGGTTCGTGAGGATGACCCAACATTCTAAGGCAAGGGTTCTCAACCTGCGTGTCATGACCCCTCTGGGGGTCAAACGATCCTTTCACAAGGGTTGCCGATTCATAACAGTAGCAAAATTATTGTTATGAAGTAGCAATGAAAATAATTTTATGGTTGGGGGGGTCACCACAACATGAGGAACTGTATTAAAGGGTCACAGCATTAGGAAGGTTGAGGATCACTGTTTGGGAAAAGAGAAGCCCAAGAAGAAATTTGAGTGAGAGTGTATCATAAGAAAGATGCCACTGTGGCGATACTTGGACTATGGAGGGAGGGTGGGGTAGAAAGGGGGAACCGATTACAAGGATCTACATATAACCTCCTCCCTGGGGGAAGGACGGCAGAAAAGTGGGTGAAGGGAGACGTCAGACAGTGTAAGATATGACAAAATAATAACACTTTATAAATTATCAAGGGAACATGAGGAAGGGGAAATTCATGAGGGATGGGGAAAATGAGCAGCTGATATTAAGGGCTCAAGTAGAAAGCAAATGTTTTGAGAATGATGATGGCAACAAATGTACAAATGTGCTTGACACAATGGATAAATGTATGGATTGTGATAAGAATTGTACGAGCCCCCAATAAAATGATTTAAGAAAAAAAAAAAAAAGAAAGATGCCACTGCTTTCCATGATGCTCTCCTTCCTGACATGATCACTGAAGACAAATGGGTGCATAAGCAAATGTGGTGAAGAAAGCTGATGGTGCCTGGCTATCAAAAGATATAGCGTCTGGGATCTTAAAGTCTTGAAGGTAAACAAGTGGCCATCTAGCTCAGAAGCAACAAAGCCCACATGGTAGAAGCACACCAGCCTGTGTGATCACGAGGTGTCGAAGGGATCAGGTATCAGGCATCAAAGAATAAAAAATCAAATCATTGTGAATGAGGGGGAATGCAGAGTGGGGACCCAAAGCCCATCTGTAGGCAATTGGACATCCCCTTACAGAATGGTCCTGGGGAAGAGACGAGCTGGTCAAGGTACAGGATAGCAACAATGAAACATATGACTTTCCTCTAGTTCCTAAATGCTTCCTCCTCCCAAGTATCATGATCCCAATTCTATCTTACAAATCTGGGTAGACCAGAGGATGTACACTGGTACAGATAGGAACTGGAAACACAGGGAATCCAGAGCGAATGATCCCTTCAGGACCAGTGGTGAGAGTGGCGATACCAAGAGGGTGGAGGGAGGAAGGGGTGGAAAGGGGGAACTGATTACAAGGATCTACATATAACCTCCTCCCTGGGGGATGGACAACAGGAAAGCTGGTGAAGGGAGACGTTGGACAGTGTAAGATATGACAAAATAATAATTTATAAATGATCAAGGGTTCATGAGGGAGGGAAGAGCAGGGATGGAGGGGGGAAAATTAGCAGCTGATGACAGGGGCTTAAGTGGAGAGCAAATGTTTTGAGAATGATGAGGGCAATGAATGTACAAATATGCTTTACACAATTGATGTATGCATGGATTGTTATGAGTTGTATGTCTTCCAAATAAAATGATTAAAAACAAAAGTTATAGCATCTGGGGTATTAAAGGCTTAAAGATTAACAAGCAGCCATCTAGTTCAGAAGCAGCAAAGCCCACATGGAAGAAACACATTAGCTTGTGTGATCACGAGGTGTCAATGGGACCATGTATCAGGCTTCAAAGAATAAAAAATTATATCATTGTGAAGAGGGGGCATGCAGAGTGGGGAACCAAAGCCCATCTGTAGGCAACTGGACATTCCCTTACAGAAGGGTCATGGGGAGGTGAGCCAGTCAGAGTGCAGTGTAGCAACTATGAAACATACAACTTTCCTCTAGTTCTTAAATGCTTCCTCCCCACCCACTATCATGATCCCAATTCTACCTCACAAATCTGGCTAGACCAGAGGATGTACACTGGTACAGATAGGAACTGGAAACACAGGGAATTCAGGACGGATGAGCCCCTCAGGGCTAATAATGAGAGTGGTGATACCAGGAGGGTGGAGTGAATGTGGGGTAGGAAGGGGGAACCAATTACAAGGATCTACATATAATCCCCCCCCTTGGGGACGGACAACAGAAAAGTGGGTGAAGGGAGACAACGGACAGTTTAAGACATGACAAAATAATAATAATTTATAAATTATCAAGGGTTCATGGGGGTGGGGAGGGAGGGGGAAAATGAGGAGCTGATACCAAGGGCTCAAGCAGAAAGCAAATGTTTTGAGAATGATGATGGCAACAAATGTACAAATGTGATAAAACAGATGGATGTATGGATTGTGATGAGTTGTACAAGCCCCCAATAAAATGATTAAAAAAAAAAAAAGATGCCACTGGAGCCAGAGAAGAAGCCAACTGCAAGAAACAAGGGGGCACTGTGCAGAATGAAGGATGGAAGCTTTCAAATCCCAGCAAGAACCATCTAATTTTCCTCAAGAGCAAACAGAGGCCCCGCGCGCTGTGAGATTCTCCCTGGCACTGCAGAGCTAATTAGGGATAGAGCTGCCATTAGAATTCAGATCTTCTGTCTCAACAGGAAACATCTCAGACACATGCTCTATGCAAAGGACCTGAACAGACAATTCACAAAGGACACACAACCAGCCAACCAGCGTGAACAATTGGTTCCACTTCACTCGTAATCAAAGAATCCTGAATGGTAGCAGGGAAACAGGGACACCCGCATGGTGCTCACATAGGTTGGAATTGCAGCAACTTTTTTTGGAAAGCATTTTGCCAACGTGGGCAGGGTTAACAATGCCAACGTTGTCAATACTAACCGTATCTGCATTGAAATCTGACAGACTCGGGTTCAAAGCCCAGGTTTGCCAATAGCTGTCACTTCCTGTTAATCCTGACCCAGGCCTCAGTTTCCTTTGAAGACAGTGGATCGTAATAGTCATTACCTCATGGGTGTTTGTGAAGATTTCAAAGCCCACAGAACAGTGCCCGGCAGGTAGCGAAGCCACTGAAGGGCATTCTTGAAATCGTTATGTATAAAGGTATTTATAGATTTTCATATTCCTTGGCCCAACGATTTCGTATGTAGGAATTTATCTTACAAAAATGGTCAGAAGTGGGCACAGGGATTTAGGGAAAGGATATACCTCACCATGCTATTGTTAACAGTGAGGAATTAGGGACAAAATGCACGATGATAGAGTAGGTAAAGGAACGATGCCACGGACTATCACGAGGCCACTAATCACCATGCTACAGAAGAAGAATCCTCCGAGAAAACATGCGCATTACTGAAAGAAAGCATGTTGCTGTGGTGGTTTATGTTGGTGTTGGTGGCCCTGTGCACAACAGAACAAAACCCTACCCAGTCCTGGCCTCACCCAACAAGTGGGGTGATGGTTGAACTCATGGCTGCAGCCACTGTGCCAATCCATCTTGTTGAGGATTTTCTTCTGTCCCACTGACCAACTACTTTACTGATCACAATGTCCTTTTCCAGGGACTGGCCCTTCCTAATAACGCATCCAAAGGACGTGAGACAAAGTCTCATATTTCCTCCAAGGAAGATTTGTTTTTCTTTCTGACAGTCCGTGGTGTTTTCTAGATTTTTCGCCAACACCGTAATTCAAAGGCAGTGACTCCTGTCTGGTCTTTCCTGTCCATTGTCTAATTTTCACATGCATATGAGGCGATTAAAAATATTATGGCTTGGGTCAGGTGCACCTTAGTCTTTAAAACGACACTTTACTCTTTAATGCTTTATAGAGGTCTTGTGTGGTAGCTCTGTCCAATGTAGTAGGTCCTTTGATTTCCTGACTGCTGCTTCCGGGAGTGTTGATTGTGGATCCAAGTAAAATGAAATTTCTGACAACGTCAATCTGTTCTCCAATTGTCAGGATGTTGTCAACTGGTCCAAATGTTAGGGTTTGGATTTCCTGTACACCGAGTTGCAATCCACACCTAAGGCTGCACTCTTTTATCTTTATCAGTAAGGGCTTCAAGTCCTCGGCTTCCAGCAAGCAAAGTCGTGTGATCTGCATACTGCAGGTTGACAATAAATCTTCCTCCAATCCTGATGGCACGTTCTTTTTCACATAGTCCAGCTTCTGATACTATCTACTCAGGATACGGATTGATTACGTAAGGTGAAACGAGATAATCCTGACACCCAGCATTCCTAATTTTAAATGCAATAACCTGCCGTACCATTTGAACAATAGTCTCTTGGTCTTTGTACAGATTCTGCATAAACACTATTAAGTGCTTAGAATTCTATTATTTTTGGCAATGTTATCCATAGTTCTTATGATCCACACAGTTAAATGCCTTTACATAGGAAAAAGCACAGGTAAATATATTTTGAATTATTTTGGGCAACATTTTTTTACATGTATTTAATATTAATTATATTGTTTGACAATTTGTACATTCTGAAGAGTCACCTGTTTTCGAAATGGGCACAAACATGGGTCTCCTCTAGTCACTAGGCCAGGTAGCTGTCTTCCAAATTTCTTGGTATAGACTAGTGGATGTTTCCAGCACTTTATCACACTGTGGAAACTGGTAGCCTTATTTTTCACCAAGACTTTCAGCGTAGCTTGGATTTCTTTTTTCAGTACCATCAGTTCTTGATCATACACTACTTCTTGAAAATTGCTGACCATCAACCAGCTCTTTTTGGGACAGTGATTCTGTGTATTCTTTCCACCTTCTTTTGATGCTTGCTTCCTATATAATTTTGCCAATAAAATTCTTCAATAGTATAACTTAAGGCTTGAAATTTTTCCCAGTTCTTTTGGCTTGAGAGATGCTGAGTGTATTCTCCCCTCCCCCCCAGCCCCACCCCTTTTTTTTTTTAAACCCCGGGTCTTTCTCCTTTTTGTTATAATGCTTTATTTATCATCTCAAGTTGCCTCTTGAAAAACATTTTCAACTCATTTACTTTATCATTTCTTCCATGTGCTTTAGCGATTCTACATGCAAGAGCAAGATTCAGAATCTCTTCTACCATCCACTTTGTTCTTTACTTTCTGTCTCCTAATGACCTTTTGCTTTCTGTTTGATGCTCTTGTCTGGGTTTTGGTCCATGGTGCTGTATCTGTCAAATCCTTCTTGCAATGATCTCTAAATTCAGGTGGGATTTACTCAGTGTCCTATTTTGGATCTCATGGAATTGCTTAAAATTTCTCCAGCTTTAACTTGAACTTGCATATGACCAATTGATGGTCTGTTCCACAGTTGGCCCCTGGACTTCTTTCAGCTATTGAGCTACTCATTGTCTCTTCCCACAGTTATAATCAATTTGACTCTTGTGTATTCCACTTGGTGAGGTGCCTGTGCATAGTTTCCGTCTATGTTGTTGAAAGGGGATTTGCAATGAAGAAGTTGTTGGTCTTGCAAAATTCTATAATATGATCACCAATATCCTTTCTACCACCAAGGCCAAATTTTCCAACTACTGATTCCTCCTCTTTGATTCCAACTTTCATATTGTAATCACCAGTAATGCTCAATGCACCTTGATTGTATGTTTGATCTATTTCAGGCTAAAGAAATTGACAGAATTCTTCAACTTCTTCATCATTAGCTTTCGTGGTTGGTACATACATTTGAATAGTAGTAGTATTAACTGGATTTTCTTGTAGGCATATAGATATTATCATATCACAGAAAGCATTAGATAGATCCTCATGTGTTCACTTGATTATGAATGCTATGTCTTTCCTTTTGCATTTGTCATTCCCAGTATAGAAAAGCCTATTATTGGATTTAAAGTGGCCAATACCAGCCCATTTCAGTTCGATAATGCCTAAGATATCAATTTGTGTGCATTCCATTTCATTTTCGGCCACTTCAACATTTCCTAGAACCATATTTTGTTCTTCCACATTCTGATTACTAGTGGATGTTTGCAGCTACATCTTCTCAGCCTGATTTATGCTCCACCAACAAATGAAGGGCCTGAAAGCTGTGCTCCAGCCACCCCATTAAGGTTGACTCTGCTTTGAGGAAGCAGCTCTTCCCCAGTCATATTTTGCCTGCCTTCCCATCTGAGAGGCCCATCAGATAATGGGAGGAACTGTAACCCGAGAGGACCTGTATCAGATAATGTTTGGCTGCTATTCATAATGTCTTCAAGGGATTCAAAAGGCTAATCCCTCAGAAGTGGATAACCTATTCCGTCTTCCTTGTCTGTTCTTGGTCTGCAGGCTTGACTGAAGCCTGCTCACCCTGGGTGACCCTGCTAATATTTGAAATACTGGCGGCATAGCTTCCAGTATCACAGCAACACACCGGCCACCGTACGTGACAAACCGATGGACGATCAAGGGAAAGCAGTGTATGTGAGAGGCTCCAAAAAGTGGATAGAAAAATGGAGATCACTGAATATTTCAAGAAACATTTGAAGCCCCCTCGTTTACGTATGATTTAAGCAATACTTTATAGTAAAACACTACACACATATTTATTCCTTGGGAAGAGAAGAGATGGTGTTCTGAGGTGCTGTTGGGGCGATTCTGACTCAGCGCCCCTAGTGACACACGGTGACCGTAGTAACAACAGAGCAAAGCCCCGCCCAGTGTGCACCACACCCACACTTGTTCTGACTGCAGCATCACGGTCCATTGCAGCAACCACTGTGTCAACTCACCTTGTCCAGAAACTTCCTCTTCTTTGCTACCCCTCGATTTTGCTAAGCCTGGCATTCTCCTCCAGGGACTGGTCTCTCCTGATAACATGTCCAAAGTACATGAGACAAGTCTCACCGTCCTTGCCTCTAAGGAGCTTTCTGGTTGAACGTCCTTCAAAACAGATTTGTTGGTCATTTGGCACTGGAGGATAATTTTATGGGAAGGAAAAGATTTCCAATATAAACCCGTGTTGGTCATACAAGTGCAAGAATGTATGAGCTATTCCATCCTTTGAATTGAGTAAAACCTAACTGAGGGAATTGTGGTGTACACTCTGTAATAAGATTAAGATAAAATGAAAGTAAATTCTGTTTCCTGATAATCTCAAACTACATAAATATTTGAGCTCAACGAGCCGTTTCTCAGCCTTCCAGATTTGAACAGACCTGAAAGGAAATTATATTTTACAGTTGTAAATTTATCTCAGCATGTTGAGGTTTCCACATTTAACTTCTATTAATGCTTTTCAATGCCAGCATGAAAACATATACTTTAGACAATCTTCCTCAGTGATATTTCTTACAGGAAACCCATTGAACTAAATAAAAAACAGTAAACTCAATAGGAAAAACCCTCTGTGGATAAGGACAGCAAGAAAATTTTGAGAGTTGTTTTTATAGCTATTTTCTTCTATCAATACATCTTAAGAAACTGCAGAGGAATAATAGGATAAACTAGTAAGAATAAAGAACCCAAAGAGTGATAATACATATATAATAATACATACATTTATGTGATTCCAAATCGTTCAGTCTAGTAGACTTTGAAAAGACAGTCATACGGATTCCTAGCTATAGATCACTTGTCTATTCTTTCTAATTGTATTACCTCTGGCAGGTTCTGAACATACACACCCTACAGATCCTACAAATATAAAGAATCCAGCATTATTGTTTTTAGAATTAATTCATAACACAATACAATTATATGTATGATCTAGACCTGAATCCATCAAGTTCTCAGTATCTTCTTTTGTAACCTGAATACAACCTAATATTTCTTTCTTTTTAACCCTAAAATTACATAGCAAACCATGGCATAAAAACATCAATTAAGTTGGTCTTTTTGTGGCAAGGAATCCATGTTGAATTTGCTGAAATTAAAAAATGCTTACGTGAATATTTCTGATGTTAAAGAGGCAAAGTTCTGCGTATTATCAATTCAAATCTGATTAGCTGGCGATCACAGATTAGTTACAAACAGGAATAAAATTATTTGAATGATAAATAGGAAATTATTCAAAATGCATGCTACCAGTTATGGAACATCAATCTGTGTATATGCATCGCAGGCACTCTATGATGGAGGCTCCACCAACCAAACCAACCCCACTGGCACGAAGCCGGTCTGACTCCTAAGGACCCTACAGGACGAGACGTGCTGCCCCACAGGGTTTCTGAGGCTCTCAATCGTTACAGAGCCACCTGCCACAGCTTTCTCCAGACGACAGGTGGTGGCTTCAAATCCTTGACCTTTTGCTTAACAGTTTGTTGAGTGAATATTTTAACTACTGGGCCACCACAGCTCCTGATGTCGGTTCAGGAGAAATGATATTCCTTCTCTTTGCAAAGACTAGACTGGCAAAGAGATTTGTTCCCACTGGAGTGGCAGAGGCTGAGCTAGAAAACGGGTCTCAGACTCCAAAAACACCCTCTCACCACCATGAGTCCTGTCCCTTCCCCAAACCACATGGCTCCTTTCAAAGTGGGGTTTAGGTTCCTCGGAGGGTAGCTTTTGTGCACAGAAAAGATTATTTAAGGCTTACAGGTGCCGTGAGGAATATTTGGCTTATTAGTGATATAAATTTAAAACTTATAAATTTGAAAATTTTCAATCTTGTAGATCAGAGGCTGGAAAACTATGTATGGTCTTTGGGTCAGTTCTCACTGGCTGGTGTTTGTAAATAAAGCTTTATTGGAATACCACCACACCCATTCATGTATCTATCACCAAGGCAGCTTTTGTTTTACAATGGCAGAGTCGAGTGGCTGCAACAGAGATCACAAAGCCTGAGATAATTATATACAGCTCTTTCCAGAGAACTCTGCCAACATTTTAGATTCCACCTACAGAACTCACTTTTCAATATATAAAGCTAGCAAATTGTAAGCATCACTTTTAAGGATCCTTTAATACAGTCCAGGAGGCTTGGTGGCACAGTGGTTAAAGGGCTTAGCTGCTAACCGAAAAGCCCACAGATACCTGCCACTCCACGGGAGAAAGATGTACTATCTGTTTCCATAAAGATTAAAGCCTTAGCAACCCTACAGGGCAATTCTACTCTGTCCTATTGGGTCGATACTCGTTGGAATGAACTGAAGGCAATAGGTTTGATAAATTCAGTTAAATGCCTTCCACATTTTTAATTACTTTACATATTTGATGTATTGGATTTCCTCTTAAAGTAACTCATGTGTACTATCTTAACAAACAAAATCCTTCCCAAGTGTTTTATACCATTCTTGTAAATCTAATTAACTAAACTTATAAATATATTGAGCTTTAAGTTCTCTTAAATGCCTCAATATTTTGTTTAAATGTGGAAAGATTTCCACATAAAGCCACAACTCTTAACCAATGATCATTTTTAGTACAATCACAAGATGAACCAGTTTAACAGAAGTGAACTTCTTCTGATCAGGAGTTAACACATTAACAAATGTGAGCAGATTCCTTCTTAACATACAAGATAAATCAAAGGTTTTGTTGCTGATGCTAGGTGCCATCATGGAGGTGCCATTCATTCATAGTGACCCTGTGTTCACCAGAACAAAATGCCACCAGGCCTGTGTTACCCTCACGGTCTTCTCTATGTTTGACTCCACTGATGCAGCCCGGCCTTAGTCCGTTTCCTTGAGGGTCTTCCTAATACTTGCTGGTCCTCTACTTGACCAAGCATGATGTCCTCCTCCAGGGACTGACCCCTCTTGATAACCTGGCCAAAGTACTTGAGATGAAATCTCATCACTCTCTCCTCTAAGGAGGATTCTTCTGCGCCTTCTCTAAGACAGTTTATTTGTTATTTTGAAAGTCCGTTGTCTGTTCAATAGTTTTCACCAACACCATAATTCAAAGGTGTCGACTCCCCTCAGGTCTTACTTGTTCACTGGTCAGCTTTCAAATACATAGGAAGGGGTTGAAGATACCATGGCTTCAGGCAGGGGCACTTAGTTCACAAAGTGACATCTTTTAAACACTTGAAACATTAAAAAAAAAATACTCACAAAAGGTCTTTTGCAGAAGATTTGCCCAATGTAATGTCCTTTGACTTCTTTACTGTTGCTTCCATGGCGTTGACTGTGGATCCAAGTGAAGTGAAATCTTTGAGCACATCAGTATTTTCTCTCGATGTTGCTGCGATGGAGAGGTTGCTTAACTGGCCATGTGGTGAGGGTTTTTACTGAGATATAATCCAGGCTTTCCTATCATCAGTAAGCGCTTCAGGTCTTCTGGACTTTCAGCAAACAAGAAGCTTATGTCAGCTGCATATTGCAAGATCTTAATGAGCCTTCCTCTTATGTCTCCTTCTCCTCACAGTCCAGCGTCTCGGATGGTTTTCTCGGCATGCGGATGGAAAACATTTGGTGGAAGGATACTTCCCTGATGCACACCGTTCATGATTTTAAACCATGCAGTAAGAATCTCATTGTTCTGTTTGCACAACTCCCTCTTGGTCTATGTACACATTCCACGTGTTCTGCAATCCCTATTCTTTGAAATATGTCCATTGCATGCCTTTGCATAGTCAATAAAGCACAATAAACATCTTTTCTGGTATTTTCTGCTTTCAGCCACAATCCATCTAACAACAGCAATGATATCTTCATTCCATGTCTTCTGCTGGATCCAACTTGAAGTTTTGACAGTTCCCTATTGATAAAGTGCTGCAACCATTTTTTTATTATCTTATACAAAGATATACTTATTAATGATAAAATCAAAACCCAAACTCACTGCTGTTGAATTGATGCTAACCCACAGCGACCTTATAGGAGAGGGTAGAACTATCCCTGTGAGTTTTTGCGACTGGGAAGGTTTACAGGAGGATCACCTTTTTTGGATACGGCTCACATATGGATCTCTTCTCGTCAGCTGTCTTCCAAATTTATTGGCATAGATGAATGAGATTTTATCTTTTTAATGTTTATGTTTAAGTCTAAATCTTCTTGGGGTTAAAATTTGTCTACCATTAAAGAAACAATCATACCTTCCGAACCCTTTTGGAGGCTACCTTTTCAGTAGTGGATATTCCACAGAAGGGGAAATAATAGGAGCAGAGACACTGGTTGGACTCCTGATGGGCTGCTAGGAGTGCCAGTCACAAATGAAGTGGTCACGGTCCATGTCCTTGGGCTTCATAGGAAGAACAACAAGGGTTCAAACGACCTCTTTGGGATTCTCTTGTAACTAGAATCATTGAAATAATATTAGAGTCAATATTTATGTAGAATTTGGAAGGTAGAAATGAAGCAAAGACAGTCCTCTGCCTTAGCTGCTGGCAAGCATGGTTATAGTGGCACCCAGAGATCTTTCTGGTTGGTAGTTTGAAACCACCAGCAGCTCCATGGGAAAAGACTGGGCTTTCAATTCCTGTCAACGGCTGCAGTCTCCGAAACCCAGAGGGGGTCGCTGTAAGTCAGTATTGACTCGATGGCAGTGAGTTAGTTTGAGTTAGTGCTTTTATGCCAGAATTTTCAAAGGGCCACAATGATTCAGAACAAGCAGCTTGTGTTAGCCCGGGTGGTCTAAAGAAACAAATCCAGTAACACTCATCAATGTATAAGAAAAACTGTATAGCAAGAAGTAATTACTGTATACGCTCATGTATAGGCCGAGTTTTTTCCGCACATTTTTAATGCAGATCTTGTGGTAAAATTAGGTGCCTTGCTGATATTCAGGTCGGCTTATACTCAAGTATATATGGTATATATGAAGAAGGCATCCCATCCCAGTCCAACTCAAGTCCCAAAGTGTGATGCTAGTCCATAAGTCCCTCTTCAGACTCACGTGGCTGCATGGCAATGACACAGAATGGCAAACCAGGAGACAGACCACAGGCCAATGGATGTAGATTGACCTGGATCCAAAGTCAGTGGGAACATGGCAGGGTTACCTAGAGACCTCGGGATCAGCAGCAGAGTCCCAGCAGGCAAGAAGGCAACGCGGTAGAGAGAGAGCAGTTCCCAGAGTCCCTCACGCTAGTACAAAAAGCTTATGACATGAAGGAGGTATCACTGGGCTGCAACTTGATTGACAGGTTTGACTCCACCTCTAGCCAGGAGTGCCTCCTACTTCACCTAATCCCTAAGGAGCACACAGTTCAAATGGAGGATTTTTGACTTCAACTTTACAGACTCCTGCAGAATGATGCTAATCCAGCCATGGCCTAGAATCTCCTACAGTTAGAGAGCTACCGCAGTCAAGCTCTGTCACCAGGAATAGGGGTTTCTATGACCAATCATACAGAAACGTGTGGGGTAAATAAGCTGGGTGATTGAGGACACAGTGGGTTGGGGAGTAGTCTCTGAGTACAGACCTGCTTCTCAATGAGGCCCAGTAGATTATGGAGAGTGTTTCCAACTACTGCCAAGTCTAATGATAAAACCAGAGAAGACTTCAACAACCCTAGAATCCACACACAGAAGGAGTTAAGGTTGAGGTCATGTCACCAGACAAACAACTCTGGCCAGCTGAGCCACAGGCTAAGAGCAAAGATTACAAGAATACATGGGACGAAAAAGAGGGGAAGGACATTATAAAAACTAGCTATGGACTTGTGCCCTGGTGGCATTGGGCTGCAAACCACAAGGTTAGCAGTTCAAAACCCACCAGTTCCTACTCAGGAGAAAAATGAAGCTTCCCAGTCCTGGAAACATTTACACTCTAAGAAACACATAGGGAGAGTTCTACTCTGTCCTGCAGGGCTGCTATGAGTTGGAACTGAGTGTATGGCTGTGAGTTAGTGAGTGAGTTATGGACTTGTGATCAATTGTGTAAATGAGAACGTGTTAACTGCTCATAGTTTTCTCTTGCTCTTTTTATTAATGATCTACATACATTAACCAATTCCTTTCTTATTCCTTTCCCATTGCCCCTATGTTTTCTAAAGGTTTGTGGGTTCTGACTAACTACAATTCAGACTATATGCTTTGGGCTGTGGTTCTCAACCTTCCTAATGCTGTGACCCTTTAATACAGTTCCTCATGTTGTGGTCACCCCACTCCCGTGACCCTAAAATTACTTTCATTCCTACTTAACTGTAATTTAGCTACTGTTATGAATTGGCCGACCCCTGTGAAAGGGTCGTTTGACCCCCACAGGGGTCATGGCGACCCACAGGGTAAGAACCACTGCTGTAGAGCATCAGCCTTGTGTTCTGACTTGGCTAAAGGAATACTCAACACTCCCTAGAAATGGTCGCAGAGAAAAGCTGGTCTTTCTTGGGAGAGAGGGCAAGTGCGTGCTTGCCTCTCTGTAGGGGGGACGTTGGTTGTTATGCTGTTGATTGGAAGCTTAAATTTGAGAAGAAGAGTGCATGGATAGTTGACAGGCATATGGGTGGTACGTCGTGCCCAAGGTGCATCTGCGCTCACTAGCCATCCTAACCTATTTACAGTATGCTTTCTTGTTCTATAGAGGCTGGACGCTGAGGAAGACTGGACTCATCTGGATCGCAGAGGTGAGAACACTACACATGGTCCTGGGTACAATGAAGGTTTCCCTGGAGTAGTCACATGAAGCTGTCTTCACTTCTGCTGCTTCGACCTGCAGACATGGGCAAGGAGTCGTACAGGAATTTTTCAACAGGGGGAACAAAGGTCCCCACGTGAAGTCACCAGCCTTGTTGGCCAAAGGAGCACTTGGCGCACTATTTTCTGGTGTGGATGCTGGTGCCCCGGCTCCGGAGCTACCAGCTGCAGAAGAAGCGCTCTCATGAGGGTGGTTTCCGAATCAGGCTGCTGTTGTTAGCTGTTGTCAAGTCAGGCCTGAGTCACAGGGAGCTTGCGCACAACAGAAGCAAACAGTGCGCGGTCCTGCACCGTCCTCACAATTGTCCTTATGTTTGAGCCCATCCGGGCAGCCATGGTGTCACTCCATCTTATCTAAGGTCTTCCTGTTTTTCACTGTCCCTCTACACCACCAAGCAGGATGTCCTTCTCCCGGGAATGGTCTTTCCTCATAGCATTCCAAAGTACGTGAGACCGAGTGTCTCCAGACTTGTCTCAAAGGAGCATTCTGGCTGTACTTCTTCCGAGACAGATTGTTTGCTCTTTGGACACTCCATGATCCTTTTAACATCACCAGCACCATCATTCAAATGCATCAGCTCTTCTTCAGTATTCCTTATTCAGTGTCCGTGTTCTACAGGCATATGAGGCTATTGAAAAATACCATGGCTTGGGTCAGGAGCCTCAAAATAAGTCCTCAAAATAACACCTTGCTTTTCAACCCTTTCAAGAAGTCTTGGGCAGCAGAGTTACCCAATGCAATGCGTTGTTTGATCTCTTGACTGCCGCCGCCATGAGCGTTGATTGTGCATCCAAGCAAGATGAAATCCTTAACCACTTCCATCTTTTCTCCATTTCTAATCACGGTGGCTTCCTAACGATGGCGGGTTCTGGTTATGTTGGTGGCAGCCAGGTGGCTACAGTGACAGATTTGTAACTTGGCAGGCAGTTGCCTGATGTCTATGCAGCGCTGACAGTGACCTGATTATGTATGGCGTTTTCAACAACCACTCTAGAAAGCTCGATCTAGTGTATTTCATGAACCTCTAAATCAGCCTGGGAGCCATTTATCACTGTATCAACAATCTCTTGCTGCTTGAACTCCCTACAATGGACTCTCCTTTCTGCCAGGGACCTCAGACTGATACAAACATCTTCCCATTCTGGGTCTGAAGTCTTTACATTGATCAGAATATTCCCTTTTTTCCTATACGGCTGATCTCATCCTCTTACATACATTTAAAACTGTCTCTCATGGCTTTATCTATGTCTTCATCTCACTTCATAAACATTATTTTACTGCAGCCTGAATCTTTCTCATCCTCATTCATCACTTTGAATGCCTAGCTCTCTTATATTTCTCCCAAACTGCGTACACTCTCCCCCAGAGGCTGACCTCTGCGCTAGATTTTTCTGTCCTCCTTGTCTCAATAATAATAATAAAAAATTCTTGTCTAATGTCTTGTCAGAATCTGATTTATCTGAGGATAGCCTAATCTGATCAATTAATTCAGGTTAAATTAATTGGCGGTAATGAAAGAATGCTTTAATATGGATAATAAGACTGATGGTGATGGTTACTTGTGGTCCCTGATTGGGTGTTGGCTGAATGCCAGGCACTTTACAACCATGACCCCATCTCATCCTTCACATTCCCCAAACCCAAATGAGCTAGTGACTAGTGGCCCACTTTGACGATGAGAAACCTGAGGCTGAGGGGGGAAATATCTTGATTGACATCACATAGGTAGTATTACAGGGAAGACTTGCTTCTCTTAACTATTACACTATTGCCTCTTCACACCCCAAGGAATGATTTGGGTATATTTTAGGTGGCCCTGGAGCTTGTGAAAAAGATTTTAGGGTACAGACTCTTCAAGCAACAGAAGCATTTAAGTTTTACTGAGATCAGGGGCACTCAACACACGGTACCAAAAACTAAACAAGAATATTCTACACTTTGTGGTAACATAATCATTTCTGTGATAACAAGATAAGTGTTTCGGTTTATTTCAGTGCATAAGACATGAAATCAGGAAACATGAATATTTAAAGAAGGATAAAAGTAGAGAGATAAGTGAGCAGAAGTAGAGGAATCTGGGAAAATGGAGAAAGGTTAGCTTATTCTTATGATAAAATATGTTATTAAAGAGCCCATAGTATGATAAGCCTCCCAGAGATGAAAACGCCGTAGATAAACAGTGAATCAAGTTTAATGCAGGATTAGATAAGAGGCTCGTCCTCTGTAATAACGATAAGACGCTGAAAGCTTAAGGTCGCTGATGATTGGGGGAAAAGGAAAAGGGTGAGCATGCAAAATGGATTTCGTACTCGATAAATATTAGGTTCCTGTGAGAATAACCACAAATGATAAGGTAGAAACCTTGCAAGCCTGGAAACTAACTGGATCTGTTCTATAGTGATCATTTCCACAGTAGGAACTTATGTGGAAAGTCTAGTGTGATTCTGAACATTCCAGTACTCCCAAGGAAGCGATCGTTCAGTTGTCCACAGAGACTGCATGCCGTCATGTTGGAGCCCGTTGTTTCAGCCACTGTGCCAAGCCACCTCACAGAGGGTCCTGGACTCGCTCGCTCAAGCATGACAGCCTTTTCCCGGGGGTGCTAGGTATGGCCCTTTCTGGACATAGTCTTTCTCAATCCCACTTACAAAGGGCACATGCAAATAAACTGAACGAGCCTCCTGCATGGAATTTGGTCAATTTTACTGTTCTACTGGCTACAAAGGGAGTCACCTCAGAAGCAGTACAGGGGGATCTCATAACCATTAAGAACACAGACTCATGAGTGGAGCACACCTTTTGGACCCACAAGATCCCTGTGCCAAGACAGAGTGGTGGCAGAAGCAGTGGCAGACAGAACCACGAGCAGGAGACAGAGCTTCTGGCCCACAGACCAGTAAAACCGAGTGTCTTAAAGCAGGAGGCTGGCTTGCAAACTGGGGTACCCTTTGGCTGTTTCTTAACACGAAAGGAGTTTGATAACACTTGAGCAGGGCATGTGGCTGAGCTGGTGAGGCCCAGAGAGAGGTGGTCCTTAACCTTTCCGATCCTGAATTTTACCCTAAGGCAGAATGGTGAGCATTGTCTATGAGTTGCGTGGCAACAGTAATGGAATATGGAACAGCAGAAAAACAGAGTACCAGGGAGGGAGGGCTGGTGCCAGAATAAGATAAAGAAGGATGGAGGGGGCTAAGGTAGCTGACATTTGGCTGGTGCCAGTCAGTTTTGGGTTGATGTAATGTGGGATTCTCTCCCCGCCCTTGTGAAGTTGGAGGAGATCAGACATTGCCCCCATACCAAAGCGCCGTGAGATCTCATGGTCCTCCCTCCAATGAGCACTTCTTCCAACACAGGTTAGTTCTTCTGCCAGGCCTCGGGGTGTGATCATGCTTCTTCTCCAGCACCCTCATTCATGCATCAATCCGGTGGTCTTCCTCCCTCTTCCCCCAGCTTTCACGTGCATATGAGGCAACTGAAAGTACCATGGCTTGGGTCAGGTGCACCTGAGTCCTCAGAGTGACCTCTTGACCCTTAACATTCTAAAGGGGCCCGGTCCAGTAGATGGGCCCAATTCAATGCACTGTTTAATTTCTTGATGGCTGCTTCCATGAGCTTTGATTGTGGATCCAAATAAATCCTTGGATTCAGTCTAGCCTGTCAATTAGGTCACAGCCAATGAGGCCTCTGTGTGGGTATGGCCTTCTCCTGAGGATTCTGGAAACTCCTGTCTTCCTCCCTGGAGGGGGGACACACGCTCTCTCTGTTTCTTCTTCCTGTTGACAAGACACATAGAACTATGCTAATGGCAGCTAGAGTTTTGGAGCAGGAGGAGCCACGTGGAGA
>NW_022103915.1:14458349-14460032 GCF_000313985.2 Echinops telfairi | reverse complement strand
CCCCTTCACCCAGGTGTGACATATTCTTTGGAAAGTTCTTTCTACTGAAATGCCAGGGATGTGCTTCTAGCTCCTCCCTTTCCATTGACTCTCACAGCTCTTGCAAGGTTCTGGGGGTGAAGGGCAGGTTAAGGCAATCACAGTCCTTTCCAAGAGTCGACTCCATAGCAGTGAGAAGAGATGTATTGTGCAGGAAAACAGTTATTTTTTTTTTTAAGAAGAACAAAGAGGGCGGGCGACAGAACCATTGGTCACGGGCCGTATGATGGTGGACAGGTTTAGGGATTGGCCCTGTGTGTGGAAACCTCAGAATCTGTCATCATCAGCCTGGCAAGGAAAGAGAAAGGGGTTGGCTCTATTTGTTTTGTGGAGTTGCTAAAGGAACCTAGCCCCCCACAGGGTTACAGGTTGGGCTGCTAACTGCAAGGTCAGCAGTTTGAAACCATCCGCACTCTGCCACTGGAAGAAGGAGGGGGCCTTCTACTCCTGTGAAGAGTTACCGTCTTGGAAACTCACAGGGGCAGTTCTAGCCCGTCCTACAGGGTCACGGTGCATTGGCATCAACTAGACGGCCCGTAAGTTTGGAATTTTGGAGTTTCGTTTTGTTAACAAGGAGGAAAAAAGATCCAGGGGTAAGAAGAAATATATATTTTTAAAAATACAGACTTCTATCCCATCCTTTGCCCAGCCACAATTATGTTTTTGAACTTTAAAAAATAAGTGTGTGAAAGTGGTTTTCAAGAAGATTAAATACGGTCGCAATGTGAAGAATGAAGACGTTCCAAGTGAGTGATCCTTTGGAGTGGGAATAAAAGTTCGCAGTGAATATGCGGATGGAACAATCTGCAGAGGATTCTCAGGCGAAGATTGTGGCCCCTTCCTGCCTGCAGGTTCAAGTGCAGTTGCTCAATCAGCGAGGCGCTCAATTCACAGTGATTGCAGCACATCTCCCCGTTGATCACGAAAATGCATAATCTCAGCCCAGACGCACTTACCAGCATGTTTACCATAAAAAAGAATCCAAGAAAGAGAATTCTGATTTAAATATTCTAGTTCCAGCTGATGGAGAAAAAATATATGCGGAAGATTGCATCTGAAAAAAACAACAACAGTGGATGCAAATAACTCAGAAGCAAATACATGTCTAGATACCTAGAGTAGGCTTCCTATTGGATGACAAGCTTTGTCTTGCTCGCAGGAGACCTTGTCAACCTGATTAAACTCACCAGCACAAGACGGACCCTGCCTCTGGCTAAAAATACTCTCCGTTCCGAAGATGGCTTTGTTTAGGGGGTGGGTCCTTTGGCAAAACAGCCGCTGTACTAGCTCGAGGTGTACCAGCCTCTATGGGAGCCCATCACTGAATTCTCCAAACCGCTCAAGGCCAAGAGCGATTTAGAAGAATGCATATTCAAGTCCAGAGTACGTCCCAGGCACGGGCTTTTTCCGTTCAAAAGGGCCCTCGAAAAATAGGGTACCTGTTTCCTGTGTTGTTTTTAAAAGGTAGAATCTGGGAGCCGCTCGCTCTTCGGAATAGTGTCTTTGCAAAACTGAAGACTCTTTAGGGGACGAGCACTCAGCGGGGAGGGGCGGCCAGGCCGCCGAGGGGCGTGTGCGGGGTGCGCGTGTGCACGGGCGCACGCCGACGGCTCCTCCAGGGGAGAAGGGCTGGGGACATTCCCC
>NW_022103915.1:14430274-14457756 GCF_000313985.2 Echinops telfairi | reverse complement strand
GACGCCCCTCTGCTTCTGGGAGGAACACTGCGCGCGGCCCATTGAAACGACCGAAAGGCCTTGGCATTTGTCCTACCCCGCTGGCTCGTCCAGCGAGACCTCTTGCCCGTCGCCCCTCCCCACTCCAAAGGGAACCTTTTCTGGGTCGCCTTGTAATTCGACTCCTGTTGACATGCATACACTGTGGCCCTGGTCACGCAGCTGGCCAGGGTGTAGCCAGGAGCGGAGGTTCAATCTTGCCTAACTTCAAAGTTCCTGCTCTTTCATAACTCAAGTTTCCTCTCCCGCTGTCTCCCTGCCAGCGCGTCCCTTTTCGCCATCCAAACACATTGACGCCCACGCAACTTGGGACACACTGCCTGGAACATGGTCTAACGAGGGGATTGAAAAAGTAAAACCAGGATTGTCCAAAAAAATCTGGGACATGTGCTTTATAGGGATAGATCACTGATGATTTACAGATGTGCCAATCCGTAAGGTATTACCAGAATTGCCACATAGGATCTGCAGATTCATTCAGGGCTTGCCAAGATGGGCTAGGTACTCGGAGGGCTGTGGGGTTTTTTGTTTGTTTGTTTGTTTGTTTGTTTGTTTGTTTTTAGTTGGTAAACTATCCTTGTCCACAAAGCATTTATATTCCAGTAGGGAATTGTTTTGGGTTGCCAAGGATTTATGTGCAAGCCATTTATTAAGGAACTGTTTCCAGGAGAAACTGGCAAGGATAAAAACCAAGCAAAGGAGCAATTTAAGGTGAAGTTCCAGCCTCAGTTTGATCCAAAGATAACTGCAATATATATTGCCCAGTGAGTTTATCCTACCCCAGGCAAGGAAGCTTGGCTTTTATGCCTCTGTACCAACCAGTAATTGGCTACAGGCCTTCCTGGAGGGAGAGGCCAACATTCCCAGCACTTTTGATTCTCGGGTACATCTGGGAGACCAAGGGCAGTTATTTCTCTGAAGGAGCCTGGCAGTGTGAACTGTCAAGAGTGAAGTACCCAGATGCTGGAGGTAGGTACTGTGCACTAGTAAAGGAATCTGAAGGGATCTGGGCAGAGTACCAACAGCATCCACTACAGTCCACCCCTTACACCACTGGGTTCATTGTGCCTTGCATTAGATCCACTCCTTCCTGTCACAGCTATTCAAGATTCTAATGGGTCATAGGAACCACAGCACACACGGCTCCAGCCATTCTGAAGACTTGTAACACGTTCATCATTTTTCTCTCTACCATTCAGTCTCCACACCCCTCACCCTTAACTAGTCCTTCTACAGTCTAGGAGGCTTCCCTAGTAGAACAACACAGAGTTTCACCTTTGAAGGACTCTATCCACCTGACTAAGTAAATGGAAGAAATCATGAAATAAAAGAGCTGAACAGAAAACTTCAAAGGGCAATTCAGGAAGACAAGATAAATGACTTTAATGAAATGTGGAAAGACTTGGAATTAGAAAGCCAAAATAGAAAAACATGCTCAGTATATCTCAAGCTGAAAGAACTGAAGAAAAAAAAAGTCAAACCTTGACTTACACAATGCAAGAAGCATCAGAGTAGATAGAAGGAGTACAGAGTCATTTATCAACAAGTATTGACCACTGTCTAACCTTTTCAAGAGATAAAGATCAAGAACTAATGGTATTGAAGGAAGAGGTCCATGCTATGCTGAAGATAGTAGTGAAACACAAGGTTGCAGAAATTGATGGCTTGCCCATTCAAATGCCTCAACAAGTTGATGCAGCACTCACTAGTCTATGCCAAGAAATTTGAAAGACAGTTTCCTGGTGAACTAATTGGAAGAGATCCATATTTGTGCCCACCCCAAAGTATGGTTACCCGAGAATGCTGAAATTATCAAACAGTATACTAATATCGTATGCAAGTGAAACTTTGCTAAAGACACTATAAAGTGGTTGCAGCAGTACATGAATGGAGAGATGCCAGAAATTCAAGCTGGATTCAGAAGAGGACTTGGCATGAAGGCTATCATTGCTGATGATAGATGGAGCTTGGCTGTGTAAAAGCATTTGACTTTGTGGATTATAATAAACGGTGGAGAACATTGTGAAGAGTGGGAATTCCGGACCCCTTCAGCGTATTCACACAGAATCTGTACCTGCCCAAGAGGAAGTCATCAGAACAGAATAAAGAATACTGCAGTTTAAAATGAGGAAACGTGTTGTGTCCTTTCACCATACTTAATCCATCTATGTGCTAAGAAAGTAACCTGAGAAACTAGACTATATGAAAAAGAATGTAGCATTAGAATTGGCGGGAAGCTTAACAGCCTACACCATGCTTACTGAAATGAGGAGCACTTGTTGATGAAGATCAAGCCTGCAGCCCTCAGTAAAGATTATAACTCAGTGTTAAGAAAACAAAAATTCTCAAGCTGGATCCGTAGATAACATCACAACAAATGGAGAAAAGATTGCAGTTGCCAAGCAATTAATTTTATTTGGATCCACAATCAACACTTAATGGGAGCAGTAGGCAAAAAATCAAATAACACGGCATTGGACGAATCTGCTGCACAAGTCTTTATAAAGTAGTGGAAACTAATGACATCACTTTGAGAACTAAGTGTCACGAAGTCAAGCCACGTTGCAATCATTGCATATACCTATGAACGTGGGGCAGTGAACAAAGAAGACCAGAGAAGAGAATTTGAATTGTGGTGTTGGTTAAAAATATTGAAAGTACCAGGGAATGACAGAAGTATAAACAAGTTTGTCTTGTAGAAAGTTCAGTCAGAATGCTCCTTAGAAGCTAAGATGGTGAGACTCTGCCTTGTGTACTTTAGATGTGTTATTAGGGGAAATATTGAAAGTATCGTGGACTGCTAAAGAACAAACTGATCTGTCTAGGAAGAAGTACAGCCAGAGGGCCCCATAGAGGCAAGGATGGTGAGAGTTCGTTTTATGTATTTTGGATATGTTGTCAGGAGAGACCAGTCCCTGGAGAAAGAAGCACATCCTGTTTGGTAAAGTAGAGGAGCAGCCAAGGAGGGTGAGGCCCTCAAGGAGATGGAGTGACCCAGTGGCTACAAACAATAGGCTCAAGAATAGGAGCAAGTGTGAGATGGCCCAGGACCCATAGCGTTTCTTTCTGCTGTGCATAGGGTCACTACAGGTCAGAACCGACCTGATGACACCTAACAGAACAAAATCAGGAGGGCCCAGTTTCTGGAGCAGGACATTGTGCTTGGTGAAGTAGAAGGCCAGTGAAAAAGAGGAGGACCGTCCATGACATAGATTGACACATTGGCTGCAATCATAGGCTCAAACATAACATTTTTGGATGCGTGGGGACCAGGCAGTGTTTCCTTCTGTGTTCATGGGGTTGCTATGACTCAATGGCACTTAGCAATAACATCTACCTGGCTACCATAGCTTTATCAGGTCGTGGTCACTAGAATTGCCCATTATGGATATAGGAACATGAGGAGCACCACTGAGTGCCACATATTTTTGCACGCCTCATTGGGAAGCAGTGGCCCTATCTCCCCTTGATGATCAGCATCAGTGACCCCTGACAGTACAATTGCCTTCTTTGGCTACTGGTGCTGGTTCATGGAGTCCACAACTCTGAGACAGAAGCTATCGTTTCAAGTTTAGTGTGTTAGGATGAGCTCTATTGTTGTTGGTTGGTGCCACCGAGTCGGGTAGCCATACCTATTTCTACCCTTTTGGTTCCCAGACCCATGTGTTCAATCCACTAGAGATACAACATTTGGATATTGGCTTAGGGATCTAGTGTATCCAAAGATAGCGCTCCAATCTCACTGTGTCTCCTTTCTTCGTGGTGGAGATAGAGGCCTAACTAGTCCTTCAAAGGATGGTTGCGGTATATCCGACCAGAAGTTTCTGAGTGGTGCGATGTGTAATGAGATCAGTGGCTGTTTGGTGGAATCCTGGGTCAGTAAATTGGACATGCTGACTCCTCAGATAGTAGGTTTTGACAAAGCACTAGAGGTAGGAAGGACAAAGCCATACCCACCATCTGTATGCTTTCTAGACGGATCAAACTGTTGCCCTTTCCAGAGTGAAAGAACCAGGTCCCTCGCTGGTCTACTTGAGGAATGACATCATTTTGGGGGCTCAGAATCAGGCTCTGTTACTGACAGGGTAGACATTCCACATGGGAGCAGCTAGATCACGTCTGGTGAGAAAGTGAGGCTTTTGGACTCATGCATACCTTCCATTTCTCTCCCCATAGCCACCACCTCCATAGAACTGTTGAGTAAGGAGTGAGGTAGCAAAGGACAGAGTCTGGCTGACTTCTATAGGCAACGGCATCTTGTCTACATGGTTGCCAATAGGCCTCTCTGCGCTACCCGTCCTTTGGTGGGCTTTAATGCACAGTTCAAAGGTCTTCACATTTTACGCCCATAAGTCCTGTTCCCCTCAATCTTCTGATCCTTAATTTTCCAATATTTTCCCACTGAGCCCCTTTACCAACCAGTAGAGTCATGTGCCACTGTCCATGAATAGCCGTTCCTTGAACCAGTTCTCTCTTTGTATTAAGTCGGTGACCAGGTACAATGCATAAAGCTGTGTGTGTTGCAATAATTTCTCTTCGTTGATGTTTTCAGAGCCATGCCCGAATGGGGCATGATCACTCCATTTCTCTCTCTCAGTGTGAGCCAAATCATCAAGGTTGGGATATTTCTTCTATTGATCAATTATAGGGAATACCTTGTTAGATCAGAGGTTTGAACAAGTGAATAACTTTGGAAGGTAGATGGCACCTCAAACATAGTTATTTGTGTGCAGATAGTATAGTTTCCACCCGTAGGCTCCCTTATAGTAGCTAGGGTGTTGCCTTCCACATAGTAGGTATACAGTAAGTGGTTCCTAAACAAGAACTTTGGATGTAAATAGTAGGCATTATTTATGATGATCATGATAACAATAACAATAACTAAAATGGGTTCCTTCCTATGTGCCATGTTTTGTTAAGGCCCTTTATGATCTTAATCAATTTAATATTAGATAGGCTCTATTAAGATTTCAATTTTGAGGGCAATAGACCTCATAAAGGATATACTAGGTTGAATTTTGGCCCCCCCAAATATATATCCAGATTCTATTATCCAGAACCTTGTAAATGTTAGCATGTTTGGTAGAAGGACCATTGCAGATGTAATTAAGTTAAGAATCTGGCATTAATGAGACCATCCTGGATTTTCTGTGTGGTCCCTAAATGTAACAAAAACTGACTTTCTAAAAATGAGACACCATCTCTCACACCATATACAAGTATTAACCCAAAACGGATCAATGACCAAACTCTAAGAACAAGAAATAGGAGAATGGTTTAGGACCTGGTTTTTGACCCTGTATTCTGAGATATGACACCAAAAATATGAGCAACAAAAGGCAGAATAGATCAACTTGGCTTCATCAACATTTAAAACTATCATGCATCTAAGGACTTAACAAAGTGAAGTGACAATATACAGAGTGGAGGGAAGATATTTAGGAATTACTTACCTGATATATGACAATTTTCCATTGCCAATCATAAGGTTTTCAGTGGTTAATCCTTCAAAAATAGACATCTGTTCTTAATCTGGAAGCTCCACCAAAGCTACTCACCTTGGGTGACTTTGATGGTATTTGAAATATTGGTGACATAACTTCCAGTATCACAGTAACACACAGTACAACAAATTGACAGACAAATCCGTTCTGAGTGATTAACCACTCATAGCTCATATGCATAGCTGTGGAGCATTGTCAGCTCTACTGAATAGCAACAGAACACGGTTAGATAGAGTGCTAGGAGATGAGCCCCTGCAGTCCGGAGACCCTCAAAATACCACTGAGGAAGAACTGCCTTCAAAGGATAGTTGACCACGATGACATGGACAGAGGTAAGTCTTCAGGGCCATCATTTACTGATGGCACATGGCTCAAGGACAGCTGAAAACATCTATTAATAATCAGAACGTGGGCTCCATGAAGTATGAATATTAGATCACTGGAAGTCATCCTAGGCATTCATGAGCTCAAATGGACTTATGTTGACCATTTTGAATCAGATAATTATATGGTTTACTGTGCCAGAAATGATGAACTTAAGAGGAATAGCATCACATTGTCAAAAAGAACGTTTCAAGATATATTTTGAAGTACAATACTATCTGTGATAGGATAATATCTATACTCCTAAAAGGAAATCCCATTAATACCAAAAAATGAATAATATTCAAATTTATGCACTAGTCTTGAAAGTCATTGAGAAAGCAAAGAATTCTACCAACTTCCTCAGCCTGTAATTGATCAAACATGCAGCCAAGATGCATTGATAATTATTGCAATTAGACCATGAAAGTTGGAAACAAAGAGGAAGGAATAGTAAATGGAAAGTATGACCTTGGTGATAGAGATGAAGTGAGAGATGGCATAAAAGAATTTTGCAAGATCAACGATGCATCATTGTAAATACCTTTTTTCAACAACATAAACAGCAGCTATATACTGGGCTTCCCCAGAGGGAATACACAGGAATCAAAATTGGCTATACCTTAGGGAAGCAACCATGCAGAAATTCGATATCTTCAGGCAAAACAAGGCCAGGGGCTGACAGAGGAACAGACCATACATATGTAAGTTCAGGTTGACATTGAAGAAAATGAAAACATGTTCACAAGAAGCAAAACACAACCTTGACCATGCCCCAGGTGAATTTGGAGAACACCTCAAGGATGCACTTGACACATTGGACCCTAATGGCAGAAGATCTGACCAGCTGTGGGGAGACATAAAGAACATCCTGGAAAGGACAGGGAAGAAAGAGAAAAATCAAAGTTAGATGTCAGAAGAGACGCGGAAACTTGCTCTTGATTGTAGAGCATCCACAGCAAATGAAAGAAATGAAATAAAAGAGCTGAACGGAAATTTTCAAAGTCAGCTCAAGAAGACAACGTAAAGTACAAAATACGCAAAAACCCGAAGAAAGAAAACCAAAAAGCAAGAACAGGCTGAGTATATAGCAAGTTGAAAGAACTGAAGAAAAAAAATCCAGTCTTAAGTCACAATATTGAAGATTCTATGGGCAAATATTGACCAATGCACGAAGCATCAAAAGAAGATGGAAGGAACACACAGTCACAGTACCAAAAGGAACTGGTTGACCTTCCACCATTTTAAAAGGTAGCTAGCATATGATCAAGAATCAATGAAAGAAGAAGTCCGCGGTGCACTGACGGCATCAGCCAACAACAAGGCTCCAGGAATGGACAGAATACCAACTAAAAGATTACAATAAGCTGATGAATCTCTCAATAGAAGCACTCACTCGCCAATAAATCTGGAAGACAGCTACCTGGCCAACAGACTGGAAGAGACCCATAATTGTGTGCATTCCCAAGAAAGCTGACTCAACTCAGAGTAGAAATTAATGATCAGTATTCTTAATATCACATGCAAGTAAAGTTTTGCTGAAGGTCATTTAGCAATGGTGGCAGGAGTACATTGACAAGGTCCTGCCAGAAATTCCAGCTCAATTCAGAAGAAGGCATTGCATCAGGGATAACATTAGCTAATGTGAGATGGCTAATAGCTGAGAGTAGAGATTACTGGAAAATGCATAATTGTGTTTTATTGACTATGCAAAGGCATGCGACTGCATGGGTCATAACAAACTATGAATAGTTTTGAGAAGAATAAGAATTCCAGAGCACTTCATTGTGCTCCTGTGGAATCTCAACATGGACAGAATCGAGGCAGTCATTCCAACAGAACAAGGGACTGTTGAGTGGTTTGGAATCAGGGAAGGCATGCATCTAGGTCTATCCTATCCCCATCCTTGTTCAATCTGGATGGTGAGCAGATAATTGAGAAGCTGGACTATATGAAGAAGAACGTGGAATCAGGATCGGAGGAAAGCGTATTAACAAGGTTCGATATGCAGCTAATACAAGCTTGCTTTCTGAAAGTAAAGAGAACTGGACTCACTGAGTGAGGAACATCAAAGACTGCAGCCTTCCGTACGGATCGCAACTCAATGTAAAGGAAACATAAATCCTCACAACTGGACCAACAGATAGCCTCGTGGTAAACGGAGAGAGAACGGACTTGATCAAGGATTTAATTTTACTTGGATTCACCATCAATGCTCATGGAAGCCACCGTCAAGAAATCAAATTATTGCATTGGGTAAATCTGTTGCCTAAGACCTTCACCAAGCGCGGAGAAAGCAAGTATGTCATTTCATCACAAAAATTACACACACGATCAAGAAGCACATGAAAAGATGCTCAACAACCTTAGTTGTGGTCGTTGTTAGGTGTCGTTGCGTCAGCTCTGGAGCTGGAAGAGGCAAAACATCTTTGGAACGATCTCTAGCAAAATCTCACTTGCATGTGATATTGATGATACTGCTCTATCATTTCCACACTCTGTGGAGTCACCTTTCTTTGAAATGGGCACACAAATGGATCTCTTCCAGTCGGTTGGCTAGCTCTTTTCCAGATTTCTTGACCTAGCAGAGTGAACGTTTCCAGTGCTTCATCAGCGTGCTGAAACATTTCCATTGGGAATCTGTCAAATTCCCGAAGCCTTGTTCTTCACCAATGTCTTCAGTGCAGTGTGGACTTCTTTTGATCCTACAATCAGTTCTCGATCATATGCTACCCCTTGAAATGGTCAAGCATCAAGCAATCTTTTGGGGGTACAGTGTATCTTCCTTCCCTCTCCTTTTGATGCTTCCTACCTACATCATTTTGCCCATAAAACCCTTCACTCCTGCAAGTTGTGGCCCACATTGTTCCTTCGGCTCTCTCCATTTGAGGTGTGCTGCACGCGCTTGTCCCGTTTGGTTTTCTGACTCCAGGTCTTTCCCGTTTTCTTTATGATTCTTTGTCTTCTTGGCTGGCCTTTGGGAATTTTCTATTCCGCTCTCTTACTTCATCGTTTCTTCCATTCGCTTTAGCTATTCTTGGTTCCAGGGCATGTTTCAGAGTCTCTTCTGACATCCATTTTGTTCTTTTCTTTCCTTCCTGTCTTTTTAATGATTGTTCCCTTGCTTCATGTGGGATCTCCTTGATGCCACCCTACAACTCAGCCCTGATGATCTCTGGTCATTACTGCTCAGTGCATCTGAGCTCGCATTGAGATGAACCCTGAATTCAGGTGGCACATGCTCAGGATTGCACTTTGGCTTGTCTTACGGACTTAACTTTCTTCAGTTTCAACTTGAACTTGCAATTGATGGTCTGGCCTGCAGTTGGCACCTTGTCTTCTTCTGACTTTGATATTGAACTTCATCATCATCTCTTTCCACAGATTTCGTCAAGTTGATTCCTTCGTGTTTCACTCAGTGAAGAATATGTGTCTAGACAGGACTTCTGATGTAGAGAAAAAGTATTTCCAATGAATAGGCCATTGGTGGTAAAAATCTGCCGCATGATCTACAGCATCATTTCTATCCTCAAAGCTGTATTTTCTACCCACTGATCTCTGGTTCCAGCTTTTGTGTTCCATCACCAGTAATTATCGATGTATCTTAACTACATGTTTGATCATTCCAGATTGTGGAAGTTGGTGAAAGTCTCAATAGAATGGCTATGATCAGAAAGAAAGTGTTGGCTACGACTTGGAAAAATTGGCACCTCTACCATTGCTTGTAGGATTGTTAAATGGTAAAGCCCCCGTGGAAAACAGTTTGGTTGTTCCTCAAAAAGATAAACAAACATGGAGTCACTGTTTGGCCCAGCAAGTCCATTCCTAGGAATTTACACAAATGACTTGAAAGAGGGGAAACATATAGGTATTTGTATACCCATGTTCATCACAGCAATATTCACAAATGTCTATCAGTTGACAAACGAATAAGCCAAATGCAATGGAATATTCTTCAGCCACAAAGGGAATAAAGCTGTGAGACATGCTGAAACACGAATGAACTTTGAAGGCATCATGCTGAGTGAAATAAGTCAGACATAAAAAGCCAAATATTGTATGATCTCACATAAAATGTCTAGAATAGGCAAGCTTCTAAAGATCAAAGTTTACTAGTGTTTATTGGGGACAGGTTGTAGAAGGAAAGATGAAGAAGGTGTTGCTTAAGAGGTGCTCAATTTGTGTAGGTGGAAACAGACAGTAGTCATGTTTGCATCATCTGGAGAATGTAGATGACATTACTGAATTGTACACAGAAAATGGTTGAAATAGAAAATATTTGTTATAAATATTTCACTACAAAAAAAAAAAGAGGGAGGCAGAGGGAATTCATACAGAAAGAAGAGCAAGTGGCAGAGATTGGAGCGATGCAGTCATTGGTCAAGAAAAGCTAGTGGACACCAGAAGCTAGATGAGCCTCTGCAGGGGGTACAGCCCTGCCGACTCCTTCATTTTGGACGTCAGCCTCCAGAACTGTGAGGGAGCACATTTCTCTCGTTCTATGCTGCCAAATTGGTGGTAATTCATTGCAACAGACATGGGAGACTAGCACCGAGGCTAAATAACTTGCCAAGGGCAGACCCTTGTGAGTGGCTAAGCTGAGGTTCAGGACCTGTCCTGTCTGTCAGAACCAAGACAAGAAGGTTAGCACCACAAACCAACCTTTCTGAAGCCCCACTAAGAGTTCCAAGTGTCAGAGGGCAGGGGTGTCTTATGTGGCATCAAATCCCACCTCTAACTTTCAAAACAAGGGTCTTGTGGCTGCTGTTGTTGTCAAGTGCCCCCTAGTCAGTCCCAACTCACAACATCCTTATTGTGCTTATGGTTCAGCCCATGGTTGTAGCCACTGGGCCAATCCATCTTGTTGAGGACCCTCCTCTTTCTCATGACCTTCCAGTTTACCAAGGATCGTGTCCTTCCCACTCATGGGATAGGAGAAGACACTGGGACAATCCATCTTGTTGAGGATCCTCCTCTTTCTCATAACCTGCCAGTTTACCAAGCTGGCATCATGTCCTTCCGACTCATGGGATAGGAGAAGACCCTCTGGGGCCATCTAGATCGATGTGCAATGATTACAGTGGGGCTCTGAAGTCCAACTTGTTGTCTTCGGATCCCAGCTCTGCCATTTACACCGGGGTGGTTTTCAGCAGGTGACAACTTCAGGCTTCAGAGTTATATCCCATCATTACAACAGTTTGTAATTAGAGGTGGGAAGGAAGGCCCCAATCCATGCCAAGTATTTCATTGAGCTCCTGGGCTTAGGGGGTGCTCAATTGTTGTTGCCGAGAGTTCCCATTGAGTTGGCTCCAGCTCCCAGTGACCTTTAACACAATTCAATGAGACAACACCCAGTCTGGTGCCATTGTCACCATCATTGGTATGCCCAAGTTCATTGTTGGCAGATGCTGTGTTCTGAACATTCAAAACATGGCTATCGTATGAGCCTTAGAAAGGTGATTGCTTGATTGACTGAGTGAGTGGGTGCGTGAGTGAATGAATAGGCTGCATTGAGGGGCATGTGGTAGAATAGATAAGGGAGCACATAGGATGGCCTGTTTCTGAACATACACCAGAAAAATCAAAGGGCTCCCTTGAAGACACCTCTGTACAATTGCTCTCAATAGTCACTCTTCTGATGTTTATTTGATAGCATGAGTTAGGAAGCATGTGTTGCTCTTGATTTAGAATTGAGAGCAGAAATAATTCATAAGGGGTAAGTGAGGTGGAAGGCAGCTCTCAGCCATAACAAGTGTGTCTATTTATCATTGGTCTGAATATCTATGCGCATACACAGAAAACCCAGGCTTATACTTAATTCTGCCTTTCGAGCGGTTTATTACCTGCAGGGATAAGCGAGGTTATATAGTGGGTTGGTTCAAAGAATGTGCTGGCTTGGATATGCAGATATCTGTCTAAGATGCCAAAAATAATAAGTTGCTTAATACTGTAAACTGAGGGAGTGTGGTGTGAAATGCTCAAAGATCACCCTTCATTAGGCCCACCTGCTACCAGGAAGATGAAACGAAAGATGGTTTCTTTTCATACCGAGTCTCTTAGCCACACAGTGCTTTCAGAGTAAAGAGAGTTGCTCAAGCCTCATCTCCTGGTTCATTGTTCTCAGAGACTGACTGGACTTCGGGTGGTTTTATCTCTTAGTGGCTTTTATGATTTATGTTTAAGGATTAGGTTGCTTGGCTTTTGTAACACAGGCAAAGGGTTTCAGGGGAAAGTTCCACCAACTTCCTTAAGAAAGCGGCCTCCCACTCTGAGTGGTGATTGTTATTAGGTGCTACCCAATTGGTTTCGACTCAAAGTCATCCACCACAGAATGAAGCCCGGCCTGGTCCCACCCGCCATCTTCACACGTGTTCTGATGCTTGCGTCCGTCGTTGCCGCCGCCGTGTCAATCCGTCTTGTCCAGAGTCTTCCTTTTCCCCCATGGCCCCTCTGCTTTACCCAGCGTGACGCTCTCCTCCAGGGACTGGTCTCTCCCGATCACGTCCAAAGTGGAGATGAAGTCTCGCCATCGTGGCCTCTAAGAGCATTCTGGTGTCCTTCTCCCAGGACAGAGTTGTTTGTCCTTTTGGCACTCCATGGTGTTTTCTTTTCTTTTTTTAACATTTTAAAATCAGTTTGTTGGTATTTTCAGTATTCTTTGCCAGCACCATAATTTCGACATATCAGTTCTTCTTTTTGAGTATTCCTTATTGAGTTTCCAACTTCCACAGGTATGTTAAGTGACAAAGATACCCTGGCTCAAGTCAGGAGCACTGTCATCCTCACCCTACCATCCATCCTTGCTTTTCAACACTTCCAAGAGGTCTGGTGCAGCAGACTTCCCCCATGCAACACCCCCAAAATGCCATGTTTGGCCGGACCGTGCACACCTGTCCTTCCACTCACCTCCCTCCCTAAGAAGGCTGGCTGCTACTGGCCCTCCTCCACTCAGCCTTTCTTCTCTCTTTCACCCAATCCCAGCGGCGCCCCACAAATCTGGCCACATCACTTCCTGTTTGAAGCCTTTTCATGACTCTTAGTGCCCTCAAAAGGAGCCCTGGTGGCGTAGTGGTGATGAGTCGGGCTGCCAACCGCAAGGTTCATCGTTCGAAACCACCAGCTGCAACTTGGCAGAAAGGGCTCTCAATGCTTGTAAAAAGTTAGTCTCAGAAACCCACGAGGACAGATCTCTCCTGTCCTATAGGGTCCCTCTGTGTTGGCATCGACTCAATGGCAGTGAGGTTGAGTTTTACTGCCACGGGGATCCTTCCGACGTGGCCCTATCAAGTGGAGCTAGTAGGACCCAACTGCCCCCACAGGTTTCCTAGCCTCAAACTGATCACAGAAAGACAAATGGGCTCCAACTACTGATCTTACCGTTAACCGCCAAGAGCTTCAGTATTGAACAACAGGGATTCTTTATCACATTCAAACAATAATCCCCAAATCCAAACCCATGAATCCCAACTCACAGCGACCTGCGAGAACAGGGGAGAACCGCCCCACAGCGTTTCCTGGGCTCGATGGGAGCAGACAGCCTCATCTGCCCCCCGTGTAGTGATGGGTGGGTTCGAACCACTGGTTTTAATGTGCGTAACCACTATGACATCAAGCTTCCTATGTGACAAGACAGGAACAATTAGCACCCTGACTTCACAGAAGAAGAATGGGAGGCTTTACAGATGTCACTCGCTCAAACCCCCAAAGCCCGGGGCCCCTCGTGGTTCTGCCTCAGGTAGGTACTGGGGAGCCATGGTCAGTCCTGAGCCGCAGAAAGCTCTGTCCAAAGCTGTGCTTTCTGGAAGAGGGCTCTGGCAGCAGCGCAGAAGAGAGACAGTCTTTTCTCCACTCTGCAGCACCAGCTCTGGGCTAGCAAGTGGCAGAGCTGGGCTTAGAACCCGCATCCATCTGTCTGTCAGTCTGACTTCAGTCCCACCAGCCAGGGGAGCCCCTTTTCTTCAATGCGGGTCTCTTGGCACCTTGCCTCCTGATTACACTTCCCCTTGCTTTTGAACCTCTCCCTTGGCCCATCCCAGCGGCAGACAGCTCCTCTGAATAGCCGATGCCGAGGAGCCAAAATCCACCACCAGCTGGAGCTGGTAAGGTTTCAATCCTTCCTGCTGTATTGGGTCCTGGGGGCAGAAACCACGTTGCTATTTATACACACATGGCTTTATTCACGGTGCTTTACAAAACACAAAGGGGAAGGTCCCCTGCCTTCTGGAGCCAACAAGACCGCAGGCCTCAAGAAGACAACAGCGGATAATGACCACCCTCGCGTGTCTCCATATCACACCTTCCATTCGGCCCCATTGGTAACCCGCCGCCGCCCTTTGTTCTGTGCACTACCTTCCCCTAGCAGTCTCATTACCGACATAGACGCCTAATTAGCCCATCAGGCCGTCCCTTTTCCAAAAAGTCTCTGGAATGTGCCTGTTCTGTGATACGGTTCACTCAAAACACCCCCTGCTGTCTTCATGTTGTTCAGCTTTTTGTCCTGCTTGTATCACTCGTGTCTTTGTATTGAAAGCGTGTCAGCTCGTGGGACCTGGCACGTACTCATTAGGAGGATGGCCCAGAGCATGACACAGCGTGATGGAAAGCAAGGCTGAATGGGGAAATGGGCAGAGAGTCAGAAGGAAGCCGAGGCACGAGGGAGAGGGAGAGACAGCGGAAAACCATGGCCTGGTGTTCAGACCCAGGATGGTCAGCAGTCTGCCTTCTGTGCTGCGATGGCCCAGGCCGGGTGTGGTCTCGGTGCCAGCAGAGTCCCTCTTCTGCTAAGTCACCGTGCATGCCCAGGGGCACCCCCGGGCTTTTCTCCAATGGGTTGCTTTCTGCCATAGGCACTTTCCCATGCATCTGAAGACCGAAGAAGCATCGAAGCATTTGAATTATGGGGCTGGTGAAGAATATTGAAAGTACAGCCCACTGCCCAAAGGACAAACAGAAGGACAGTCAGAGTGCTCCTTAGAGGCAAGGAGGGGGAGGCTTCGTCTCGTGTACTTTGGACACGTTATCAGGAGAGATCAGTCCCTGGAGTAGGACATTGTGTTAGACAGGGTTCTCTAGAGAGAAAACCAAATTCCTGATAATATAATATATTTATTTATAAAGATAATTAGATATATAACGAGAAATGAACTGTTAAATCATATACAGATAAATATACAATACAAGAAAGAAACAGTTAAATTAGAAAGCACTATAAATGGCTTAGTGCAACTCACGTCCGTGAGAGAAAGTTGAGAGACTAGCAGTCCTTCAAGTCTCTGTCTGATGCCAGATCTTCCTCTATTTGTAGAGAGAGCTAGGCTATGTCAACACAGCAGCCAATCACAAGGCAGGTCACCAACCGCCAGTCCCCAGCTCCAGCGATGTCTTAAAGGGGCCTCAACTTACAGCGACACAGTCCACAGGCTAGGGGTCCCACAGGCAGTGTAGCCTTTAAATTGAGGCACAGAACAAGCAAGGCAGCCGCACACTGGTCCGATGATCACAGAGCGAGAGACAAGAAAGGCAAGGCTCACCAAGCCATCCATCTCTCCGCCCCTCAGTCAATCCCACCTGCGTTCATCAGCCAGGCTGGCACAATAAACTATCTCAGACATCGTGCTTGGTAAAGCAGAGGGGCAGCGACAACGAGGAAGGCCCTGGACAGGATGGATGGACACCGTGGCTGCGACCAGGGGCTCAAACATCAGAACAGTTGTGAGGACGGCGCAGGACCAGGCGGTGTTTCATTCTGTTGTCCAGAGCGTCGCTATGAGTCAGAACTGACTGGATGGCACCTAACCAGGACAGTCAGACGCACTTCCCTCTCTCTTCTGCCTACCAGAGTCTGCTGGTCATCCGAGGCCAACGCCAATCCTATCTCCTCCCCAAAGCCTCCCAGGGCTCCTGCAGCCTCAGCCACCAGTTACCATGGAGGCTGAACTTAGGATGACCCACTTAATGGGGTGCTCCGACCCATGTGTCTCCCTCACCCCCATGAACCATACCAGACCATACGGAATCCTTAGTCATGTTTATTACCAATTGTAATCAGAGAGTACTATGCAATGAATATACTCATACATTGCTTAACTGTAATCTTTCTTAGCTTATGTAAGTATTAATAACAAATCGCTCCTGTAAATCTTTCCACATTGAATTACATGATTAGTAACTGGGCATTAGCCTTTCCCCATTTTTCTCCTTTTCCTTTAATTGCTACTTCATTCTCAAAAGAGTTCTTGGTACAGTGTCACAAACACTGCCATCAAGTGATTCCAAACAGAGCCACTGTTGGCCCCTGTTGGTCTCTGAGCCTGTACATCTTTATCAGAGTAGAAAGCCTTGTCTTTCTCCCACGGGGAAGCCGCTGGGTTCGAACAGCTGATCTTGTGGTTAGCACCCCAAAGCATAAACACTGTGCCACCGTGGTTCCTTAACAAACTTGCCAACTAAGAAAAAACAACAGCAACGGAAACAATAGTGGGTGCTTGTCTTGGGTGGGGGAGAGAACTACATATTTCAAAAAGAGTGTCATTGTAGTTGGTTTCTAAGGACAGCTCTGATCAGAGCTCATTGGCTGCTTCCAGAAATAAACCACACCGTTTTAGCCTTATAGGTATTTTGTACATTTGCCTTATGAAAAGTGTTCTTGTTGTGAGAACGACCGACATTGTCGTGGTGGCTAGGTCCTGTAGAGTCGGCTCTGACTCATAGTGACCCTGTGCACTGCAGAACTGAACCCTGCCGGGCCTGCCCATCCTCACAATGGTTCTTCTGTTTGAGCCTATGGCTACTGTGTCGGTCCATCCTGTCCAGGGCCTTCCTTTGTCACTGCCCTCCCACGAGACATGATGTCCTTCTCCAGGGACCGATCTCTCCTGATAACATGCCCAAAGTCCGTGAGGTGAGTCTGGCCATCCTTGCTTCTAAGGAAGATTCTGGTTTTCCTTTGAAAACAGACCTGTTGGTTCTGTGGCAGTGGTTGCACTTTAAACATTCTCGACCAGCGCCATAATCCAGGTGCATCGGTTCCTCTCCTGTCTTCCATAGTCAATGTCTGACTATCACATCGTAGCACCCTTGATTTTCAGCACCTTCAAGAGATCTTATACAGCAGATTTACCCAAGGTCAACAACTAACAGAAGGGATCTTTCTAATGAAAAGGTACTACATTTCTGTGGACTCTGCAGAGCATTTTCATAGACAGTTATTTTGGTGTTATCTCCTCTGACGGCGTCACCCAGTGTACATCCTAGTGACCCTTCTGTGAGGGGATGTCCAATTGTCTATTGTCTAAAGATGGGCTTTGGGTCTCCCATCCAAACCTCCCTTGTTCACATAGATAAAATTGTTTTGGGTCTTCTGATGCCTGATACCTGCTCCCGCCAACACCTCGTGATCACACAGGCTGGTGTGCTTCTCCCACGTGGGCTTTGTTGCTTCCCTGCTAGATGACCACTTATTTACCTTCCAGCCTATAAGAGCTCAGACACTATATCTTTTAATGGCTGGGCGGGACCTCTTCTTCCAATGGTCCTGAGACGTCTCTCTCTTTCTGCTGAGATGACTCATCCTTATTGCCAGGGAAGTGGCACATAAAACGGACCCATCTCCTCTAGTAGTGCCTCACATGCCTTATCTGCCTAGTCCCTCCCAATCATTTGGTGGGAGGTAGATATGGACAGAAGAGTCATATTAAGGAATTTCACGCCACCACACTATTATACACCATCCTGTTTATTCTTCCGGTTAGTGACCCCATATGACCGAGTAGAACTGCCCCTTAGGATTCCCTAGGCTTTCCATCACCTCATATGCCTATGAAAGCTGGATAAGGAAGAAGGAAGGTCCGAGGAGAGTTGATACATTTGAATTACGGTGCCACCGAAGACCTCAAAGTGCCACGGACTACCCGGATAAGAGGCAGATCTTCTTGGAGGAAGTGCAGCTAGAATGTTCCGTAGAAGCTAGGATGGTGAGACTTTGTTCTGTGTACTTTGGACGTGTTTTCTAGAGAAACCAGTCCCTGGAAAAAGACACCGTGCTTGGTAAAGTAGGGGTTTAGCCAAAAAGAGGACGATCCTCGATGAAGTGGATTGACAAAGCAGCTGGTACACAGAAGCTGCAGCAGTGGCTCAAACCCAACCATTGAAGGACTGGGCCACGCATCCTTCTGTTGTACACTGGGTCGGTCTAAGTTGGAGTTGACTTGATGACACCCAACAACAACAACAACAACAACAACACTTAAAGGAGCAGGTAGCCAGGGCCTTTCTCCAGTGGTGCCATGGGTGGGCTTGATGACACCCAACAACAACAACAACAACAACAATCCTTAAAGGAGCAGGTAGCCAGGGCCTTTCTCCAGTGGTGCCATGGGTGGGCTTGAAGGGGTCATCTCTGTATGAGCAGCCAAGCTGCATCATGCCACCAGGCCGCCCTCCTCCAGGACCTACTCCGAGGCGATGTCCTGCAAGCCACACAGCCCACACTGCAAGTCAGAACCTTCCGAATGAGTGCTTCAAAGGCAGGACTGTCCACTCAGTCCTGCCCAGCTGATGCGATTAAAAATAGAGTCAGAGTGCATTTTTATTTTTTCAGATGACAAATTAAATGTCACCGTTCATCCTCCTAGGAAGCAGCAGGATTCTCCCCCCATATGACTTAGGAGGTTGCCTTAACAGATACCACTAAAGTTCTTTCGTATTCCTGGGTCCTACGTTCTTGATAGTGTAGCTCAAGGGACACCAGGGGCTCTCCCCCAAACGCTGGTGGTTGGCTCCCAGCAGTCCCCAGGTGCCTTAGTTCCCTTGTGCTGTTCCCACCGAAATGCCACAAGGGAGTGGTTTTACTAACCATTTCTTTCTCACAGTGTATGAGGCTAGAAGTCCAAACTCAGGGTGCTGGGTCTAGGGACAGGCTCCCTCTGTCTGCTCTGGGCTGGATGGGTTGGGGTGTTCTCCTGGGTGGTCCTTGGCTGTCTCCATGGCATCTCTCTTCCCCCAATTTATCCTTGCTTACTTCTGTCCTTCACATGCTCCTTTGAGATCTCCAGTGATGGGTTTCATATGCACCAATATGACTTCATGGGATTACATCCTTGTGTACAGGGGTTGGGAATCCCAACACATATTTTGGGAGACACACTTCAACTCATAGCACCAAACTCAAACAAACAACTACCCAAACCTACTCACAGCGATGTGACTCATGGCAACCCTATGGGGCTGAGTAGAATGGCACCTCAGGCTCTCTGAGGGGATAACTCTTTAGGGGAGGCAGACAGCCTTATCTTTCACCAAACAGATGAGGTGGGGTGGGGTGGGGGGGAAATGACCTTTTGGGCCTAGGTAACAAATCACCCAATTCTTAGTCCATTAAAATCCATTTCTAAAGTCCCCACAGCAGTAGTACTGGCCCAGTGGTAGATTCTCGCCTTGTCTGAAGGGGTTCTGGGTTCCATATCGGCCAGTGCACCTCAGGCTTGGTCAACATCCTTCTGTCAGGGGAGTCTGTGTGATGACGCTTTGATGCTGAACAAGTGTCAGCCAAGCGTCCCGATGGAGAGGAACTAGAGAGAAAGGCCTGGCGATATTCTTCTGAACATCAGCCAGGGAAAACCTGGTGGTCAGATTCAGAGCCTGTCACGAGGAGGGCACAGGACAGGGCGCCGCGGATGAGGGCCCACTGGATGGCAGCGAACATCACCAACACCTGGACACTGCTGCTGCCCTTGCTGCCTGTGTCAGGGTTCACCTCCACCTCCCCAAGTCCAAGTTCAGTGCTTACAGTTCTCATCGCTTCCATTGCGTTAGCACAAGGCCAGACTCATACCTGTCATGCCAATCAATGACCCCGGAGATGAAGGACCCAGGTCACTTTGAAGCAAGCCAGCAAATGGGTGGTGGCAGGGTGGGGGTGGTGGTAGGGTTGGGGGTCTCCAAGATCCTCCCTTTTCATTGTGTCCTGATACCTTTGAGAGCCTGAGGGGGCCACTGGAAAGTCATCTTGTGGAACGCCATTTCTCTGACTCCTTCCACGCTCTGCCCCAAGGTAGGGGCACTGCACTTTCCTTCAGCCTCTCCTGGCCTGCCACTTGAGCCCTGGTCCAGCCTCCCCGAGGAATTCAAGTTTTCCTGAATCCAAGGTCTGCAGTACTTTAGATTTCTAAGAAAGGCAGCTTATTAGGAAACCTTGTGTTTACTCAAGTATGTATAAAGGTCCCAACTGGTTAGCAGGCTAAATGCGATTCCTTGAAATTCTGTTCCAAGCATGGATTGTGGGGGCTAAATGTAACATTGAGGTTCATTCCATCAAGTTGCTTTCTTCAGAAGGGATCGGCCTCCATGCCGGTGGTCTCTGGAACGCGGAGCTACCTGCCCACCCTGCGGAGGTCTGTTCTTATGGACAGAGCCCCTCTTTCCTGCGTGCCTTCCTCTCTGCTTTAGGATGTAGGTCCAGTGTCTTTGCGGACATGCGGATTTTTTTCAGGCCTTGGCCAGGCAACGGTGTGTAAATGCCCGTTGGCCGCATACCACTTGGGCTTCCACGCCACGTCTGGATCTTGTTAGGTAGGTATTTTCAGAGCATTACCGCTCAGCGCTGAAAGCAGTCTGGCTTAAAGGGGAAATGCAGTAGAACTCGCTAATCTAACAACTTAATCATGCTCGCCTCTCCTTCACAGCGAGGGCTTACGGGGAGACCTCATGTTTTCCAAATGCACAGAACAGGTTCCACTGATGGCTGGGTATCCTGAATAAGCTCCAACCTCCCTTATGAAAGCAAATGAAACCATGTGATTTTGACACCCTGCTCTCTCTGCAATTCAGCCATCAGGGAGGCCTACACCATCCTCGAAGCCTTGACTGAGACACTCTGGCTCTCGGGCACATCCTCCCCTTCCATGCCACCACTGTGAGAAACATCTTGTGACCTTGCACCTTTGGTGTCTTTGGGTGTCTGACGAGAGTTTTCTGAGAAATGTTCTAAGCACACACGTCAGGTTGAGAAATGCAAAGCCATGGCACGCTGCATTAGTTTACTAAACTGAACCGAACCCACTGGGGTCGATTCTGACTCAGGGTCGCCCTGTGGGACAGAGTGGAACTGTCCCTGTGGGTTTCCGGGACTGTGACTCTACGTGAGAATAGAAAGCCTCATCTTTCTCCCATGGAGTAGGATACTGGTTTCAAACCGCCGATCTTGTCGTTACCAGTCCAGCGTGTAACCGCTATGCCACCAGGGTTAATACACGGTGTTGGGCACCGTCCAGTCAGTTCCAACTTAGAATGGCCCTATGTACAATAGAACAAACACCGCCGGGCTTGGAGCCAGGGTGCCCATTGTTCCTGTGCCCGAGCCCATCGTTGCTGCCAAGGTTCCAACCCATCTCCTTTTCGCTGCCCCTCTGGTTCACCAAGCAGCTATCTTTCTCCAGGGATGGGTCTCTCCTGCTCACGTCTAAAGTATGAATTCAGACATACATATTTGCACGCGATTCTCGTCAGTTAGCCAAAATAGATTTGTCCATTTTTCCTCTCCCAGAGGGGTGGGGAAAGCTTTTATAATCATATTAAACATTTGTCCAATCATCGTTAAGTGAGTTTCCATGCCATAGTCTACTTACATGTGTTTGCTATTTACCATCTCCTCCTCCTTCCAAACAAACAAACAAAAAAACAAAAAAAAGCAGATACCGTGTCTTAAAAAAGACGATCTGAAAAATTTACTGCTATTTTGAAAATTAACTGGTCAAATTAACTGGTCTTACTCCAACTATTCCCCACTTGTCTGTGTTGGTTTGTGTGTTGCGATGGTGCTGCAAAGCAATGGCACCGGCATTTCAGATTACCAGCAAAATAGGCCATGGGGAACAGGTTCCAGTGGAGACTCCCACTAAGACCAGACGGGGAAGAAGAAAGGAAATCCACTTCTGAGACATTACCACGGAAGCCCTTGCGAACAGCAGCAGGACCTTGCTTGTTGCAGTGCTAGAAGACGAGTCCTTCAAGTTGGACGGCCCTCAAAATCGCTGCTGTCTCCTGCAGAAAGTAAAGTCAGCCATACCACTGTAGATCAAGCAAAATTTGGGGGAGCTTCATTTGCTGATGAGGCATGACTCAAAATGTGACCGGACAGGTCAAATATCCGCTAGTAAGCATAACATGGAATGTACAGCACATGAACCTAGGAAAACTGAAAACAGAAAATCCTAGAAAATGACATGGAAGATGTAAAGGTCAATGCCCTAGTAAGCTGAAATGGACTGGTATTGTCTGTTTTGAAAAGATCAATCACATAGTGTACGATTCTGGGAACATTACATATAAGATGCAGCATATGCATCATAAAAAAGATCATTTAGAGATTTACCTTGATGTTCGTTGGTGTCTGATAAAAGATAATTATACACTATAAGGAAGACCAGCTCATGTAACTATTATTCAAATCTATCCATCAATCACCAGGGAATGATGAAAAAGCAAAAGAATTCTACCAACTCCTTCAGTCTGCAATTGATCACATTTAATCCAATTGCATTCATTAGTATCGGCATCTGGAATATGAATGTTGGAAAACTAAGAGGAAGGATAAGCGGATAAAAACAAGTGGGGAATCATATGATAGAATTTTACAAGACCAATGACTTCTTCCTTGAAAATCCTTTTCCAGCAACATGAATGACAACTGTATATACACAAACCTCAACAAATGGAATACACAGGAATCAAATGAACTACATCTGTGGAAGAAACTCAAGATCATCAGCCAAAACAAGACCAGGGGACAACTGTGACCCAACTATCAATGCTCATACGCAAGTTCAGGTTGGTGCTGAAGAAAAGCAAAACAAGTCCAAAATAGGACCGTGAGTCTATCCCTCCTGAATTTCAGGCACATCTCAAGAATAGACTTGACACATTGAACACTACTGACTGGAAGCCGGGGGTGGGCGGGGGGGGGGTGGGATGTGGTTTTCAAGAACATCATGCATGAAGAAGGCAAAAGGACGTGAAGAAGATCGGAAAGAAAGAAAAGACCCACGTGGCTGTCAGAGGAGACTCTGAAACTTGCTCTTGATCGTGGCGTAGCTAAAGCAACTGGAAGAAATGATGAAGGAAAAGATCAAGGCAAAAACGTTCAAAAGCCAGCTTGAGGAGACAAAATACTGCATTGTAACAAAATGCTCAAAGACCTGGAGTAAGAAACTCAAAAGAGAAAAACACTGTTAGCATTTCTCAGGCTGAAAGGAATGAAGAAAAAAATTCAAGCCCCAAGTTGTAATATTGAAGGATTCTATAGGCACAATATTAACCAATGCAAGGGTCATCCTTGTCCTCCCTCTTGGCTCCAGGATCACCCCAGCCTTGGACCTGTGCTCTCGCTGGTGCAACTGCAGGGGGAGCTTTTCCCCACAGCCATGACTTCTTCCCTTAGGCAGAGGTCTCCGCTCAGATGCGCCCTCTGCTGACCCTCCAGTCCCTGACTCTACCTTGGACCCGTTCTCTTCATACCTCGTGGTAAACTCACTCACCGCCGTCCAGTCAATTCTGACTCACGTGTACCTGTTTGTTCTCTTGCTTGGTAAAGTGGAGAGGCAGCGAAAAAGAGGAAGATCCTTGCCAAGATGGAGTGACACAGTGGCTGCAACTATGGGCTCAAACCTAACAACAATTGTGGGGATGGCGCAGGGCTGGGGGGTGCTTCACTCTGTTGTACTCAGGGTCACTGTGAAGAGGAAGTGATTCAACGGCATCGAACCACCACCACCTCTACAAGGAACACTCCTTGAGAACAGGGGCCTTGCCTGGTTTGCTGATGCATTTCCACTGTCTAAAGTAGAACCTAACGCACATCGCGCTTTGCTGCTTCCCAGTTACCCCCAAGCTCAGGATGGCATGACCTCGTGCACAATGGAGCAAAACACTGCCCGGGCCTGCATCAGTCCCATGAGCAGATGGTCAGTGGAGGGTTGATGGGACCATGGTGACTCATTGGTTCATTTTTGGAAGTAGATCACCAGCCCTCTCTATCTGGTCCACCTTAGTTCAAAAGTTCTACTGAAATCGGTTCGGTTGTCATAGTATCACTGAGAGTCAGGTGGTGGCTGTGCATACGGGGCATTGGCTGAGAGTTGGACATGGGTCTGCTTCACATGGAAGGGGAGAGTTCTATCACCATTGCCCCTGCCTGACAAGTAGTAGGTGCTCGATAAATACCTGGTTGACGGATGAACAACTGCATATTACATAATGTGCAGTAAAGTGCTACACAAATCATAATCGTGGCGTTGAGCAGTGTATAAACACAGATATGGAGGTTCTGTTTTTAACATCCAATGGAATAATGTATTCCCTAAAATTGTAGCAGCTTGTTCTGGAAGGATGGTCGTCCTGGCAGGCACCTGGAACATGAATGCAGATGGGCCCAGCAACCAGCAAAGTCCTAAAGTGGAAGTTATGACGCTGAAACCAAATTCAAGAACTTAAAATACATTTTGTTCGGGTTTCATGGTCATTATACTATATTTGGAATGATTAGGGGAAAAAAAACACACCACAAAGAAGTTAATCCCCCAAAGGGCAAAAATCCTTGGAAGTCTCTGAACACCTCATTAGAAATGATTTTGCCCAAGAAGACTAAGACTTCACATCAAAGGTAGACAATGTACAGCCAGGGAAGAAAAGCAGTTGTGAGATTTCCCATTCTCAAGCTCACTTACCACCATGCAGGCAGGTGATTAATAGACCCGGGGTTCCCATGGCAAAGAATTTCCATTTCCTCCACCTAAAAGGCATAGAATTACATCACTGTTCTTGGAAGTACAGCTGATTGTTTCCATTATTCATCATCCAATTCGTTTAGGAATAGGTAAACAGTTAAGAAAAATAAGGATTCAGAATGACGAATCTTTACCAACATCATATCATCAATCAACAAACATGTATTGATGACCTGCTACTATTTGAAAGTCTATCCATTGTGTTATACAGAAACCTAACGTTATAGGTGAAAGCTTTGGGTGATTCAGATAGCCACGGAAACACCTAAATTAAGTGGAATTGGATGTTAAGCTCTGGACCGGAATGTAAGCTCGGGCTGTGGTACTGATGCACCTCTGGATTCCAAGCCCCTTGCATGGAGTGGGTGTCATTGGGATGGTTCTGACCCATAAGGACCCTGTGTACAATGGAGTGAAACACTGCCTAGTTCTGCACCCTTCTCACCATCATCGCTGTTTCAGCCCCGTGGTTGCAGCCACACTGTCAAACCGTCTCCTTGAGGGTCTTTGTTTATTTTTCCCTGACGCTCTGTCCAGCATGGGGTCCTTCTCCAGGAATAACGTGTTCAAGTTAATGATGCGGTCTCTCAATCCTCACTTCTAAGGAACATTCTGGCTGTACTTCTTCCTAGACAGCCGTTCATTTTTCTGGAAGGCCACTCAGTAGTCTTTGCCAACAACATAATTCAAATGCATAGAGTTAGTATTCCATTAGTGTTTGTTGAATGAATCATGGAAAATCAAAATTAAAATATGCTGGTGCTCTAGAAATGTAATTCCAATGGCTCAGTGTTTTAAGTGATGCCTGAGTCATGAGCCATGCATTGAACACTCGAAGAATTGTTAAAAGGACTGTGGTCAGCAAGCATTGTGGGGAGGAAACAGGCTTCTGGACCCCCCATTCGCTACATTCAACCTTAGAGTCAGGTAACAAAGAGGGCAGCCACTGACTGCTTTACCAGCAGCGGTGCAGGTTGCCTGGCATTTTTTTCTGTGCAGCCGGTACGCCCTTCTTCATCGAATAATTAAAGACCAAACAAACTGAAACTCACTGCCATGGAGTCCATTTGGATTCAGTGACCCTAAGAGGACAGAGCAGAACTGCCCCTGTGGGTTTCCAAAATTGTAAACCATCATGAGAGTCGAAAGCTGAGCTTTCTCCCAAGGAGAGCCTGGTGCTTTCGAACTACTGATCTTTCGGGTAGCAGCGCCGTGGGTAACCCACGTCACCATCAGGGCCCCTTTGGGCGTTAGCATCCCAATTTTCCTTTTTGAATCCTTGATTCACACAATTTAGGTAGGGGGACCTCCCCCCCCAACAAGACATGGGCACGAACAAGTAACCAGGCTGGACCAAGGAAGGCTGCCCTCCCTCCACTGGACCAGTGATTGGCTCAGGCAGGGATGCTAAATGACCCAAGGCAACCCTGGAAGACGCAATCCCAGGACTCATGCTCAGAACTATTTTTGAGAGGGTGGGGAAGGGGAGGTGCAATGCAGCGAATGATTTAATATGGTTCTTCAAGCCATAGCCTTTGGTGCTTCCGTTTTCCTGATGGGTCTGGGTAAGAAGGTGGGTGGGTGGGGCATGCTGATTGGATTATATGATTCCGCACGAGTGATTGTAACCACGTCCATTGCAAGAGCCATCCAATTTTTGTTAGTGGCAGGTGACATCAAGTCTGTTCCCACCGTATGCACCGTAGAACGAAACACGCTTGGTTCTGCACCATCTTCGCAATGGTGCCTGGGCTTGAGCCCATTGCTGCAGCCCCGGTGTCCGTCCATCTCAGTGAGAACTTCCTCTTCTTCTGTGTCCCTCCCCTCTACCAAGCATGATGTCCTCCTCCGGGAATCGATTTCTTCTGACAGAATGTCCACAGGATGTAAAGGGAAGTCTCTCCTTTCTCTAAGGAGCCACTCTGGAGTTACTTCTTCCAAGACAAATTGGTGTGTCCTTTCCGCGTCTGCGGTACTTTCAATATCTCCTCTTGCACTGCAATTCAAATGCACGGATTCTTCCTTAGACTTCCTTATGCAGTGCCCAACTTTCACATGCATAGGAGGCCATGGAAAATACCACGGCTTGGGTCAAGCGCACCTTAGTCCTCAAAGTAACCTCTGTGCTTGTTAACACTCTGAAGAGCTCTTGTGCAGCAAATTTGTCCAACACAGTGATTCTTTTGATCTCTTGATTGCTGATTCCATGAATTTTGATGGTGGCTGCAAGCAAGACAAATCCTTGACAACTTCCCTCCGTTTACCACGATGCTACATTGGTCCAGTTGTGAGGATTGGGGTCTTCTTTACCGTGGGTTGTAATCCATATTGAAGGCTACAATCCTTGATCGTCAGCGAGTACTTCAAGCCCTCCTCACTTTGTTATCCCACTGGCTATGAAATTAGCCATCTCAGTAGCAGGAAGGGTGGATCTTATGACCAGTAGGAGTGAAGAACCAGGAGTTGAGCTTGTGCTTTGAACCCTGAGACCTCTGTGTATTGAACCTCCTTGGTCCAGGAGACAGCTTTGACACCAGAGAAGTGGCAGCAAAACAGCAGCAACAGAACCAGGAGCCAGAGTGATGGGCTTCCCGGTGGACAGAGCAAGTACAGCTGAGGCTTTGGGGCAGGAGGCTGGCTTGTAGAATGGGGTGCCTCTGGGCACTTCATTGAGGGGACTGGGTTGGAGGACCCATGAACCTGGAGCTGAGTACCTTGTAGCTGAGGTACTCAAGTGGAGCAGCATGCCATTTGAGCATGCGTTAACAGCTCTCAAAGAGCTTTGTATCATTGCCTG
>NW_022103915.1:14421284-14429121 GCF_000313985.2 Echinops telfairi | reverse complement strand
AGCTCTGATCTGAACCAGTGTACATGCTCTGGTCTTGCTGAATTTGCAAGGTAGAATTGGGGTCATGATAGTGGGGGGGAGGATGCATTAAAAAACTAGAGGAAAGTTGTGTGTTTCGTCAGTGCTATACTGCACCCTGACTGACTCATCTCTTCCTTGTGACCCTTCTGTAAGGGGGTGTCCAATTGTCTACCGATGGGCTTTGGGTCTCCACTCTGCCCTCCCCCTCATTCACATCGATATGATTTTTTAAAGGGATTTCTACTCCCTTAAAGAGTTACTGTGTTTTAAACTAGCAGCGGCTGGCATACTGGGTCGCCATCCTTTTTATGTCATGGCTATTCATACACACACCCTTTCCCCCTTATTGATGTGATTCCTGTTACCTGATCCCACTGACACCCCATGATCACACAGGCTGGTGTGCTTCTTCCATGTGGGCTTTTTTGCTTCTGAGCTAGATGGCCACTTGTTTACCTTCAAGCCTTTAAGACCCCAGATGCTATATCTTTTGCTACCTGGGCACCATCAGCTTTCTTTACATTTGCTTAAGCACTCATTTTGTCTTCAGCACAAATTGCTGTCCTTTCATGTCCCTTTTCATTGAAGGAAACAAAAGAAGTGGCATGGAGTGAGGCCATGTGAGTCAGGTGCATGGAGCAAGAGAGGCTAGCTGTCTTTTGCCAAAAACTGGTGCACTGAGATGGCTGTGAGAACAGATGCATTGTTGTGGTGGCAAAACCAGTCCCTCATCTGCCACAAAGCAGACACTGTTCATTCCCACACTGTTATGCAATCTTTTTAGAACCTCTAAATAGAAAGTTTGATTCACAATCTGACCTGGTAGAACGAATTCCAAAGGCACTACCCCCCTCACATAAAAACCAAAACAAAACAAAACACAAATGAGCATCGGTTTTGGGGGGGACTATCCCCTTGTAGGAGTTGGAATACTCACCCCTGTGGATATAATCCTATTTGAGAATAGGGTTTTCTTTGATGTGGGCATATTCAGTGGAGGGTGTGTTTTACCTACCCACTTTTGAGATAGAAAAAGGGTGCATCAGTACACACAAATGGGGGAGAAGACACCCACCATGTGAGGATCCCCAGAGACAAGGATTCCTACCTCCACTCCCACCGCCCTCCAGAGAGCCTGCCCCTAGAGCTAGTGCCCTGAATCCAGACTCTAAATGCCAAACTGTGAGAAAATGAATTTCTGTTGTTCAAAGCCCCCCACTTGTGGTACTTCTGCTACTGCCCCACTAAGAAACTCAGACGTTTGGGCAGGGTTTGTGCCTGAAACTGGATGCCCTCAGTCTTTTGGGCTAGGCCATCAGTAAATCCCCACACTCACTTCTATACATTTGGGTTGGTTTCCTGTGGCTTGCTAGCAAACTAATTTGAGTAAGACAGCAATAATCAAGCAAGCCTCAAACTAGTGTGCTTCTCTGTACGAAAATCCCCTGATGAATAGTTGCCCAAGGCAAAGGAAGACAAGCTTAGGAATGAAAGTGGGACAAGACGTTACCTCACCTCTATGTGCCTGAGTTTCCACATCTGTGAAATGGGGGTAATAACAGAACCTGTGTTGGAACCTTGTTAAGGAGCCCTGGTAGTGCGGTGGTTAAGCATTGGGCTGCTACTGCAAGGTCAGTGGTTTGAAACCACCAGCCTCTCCTTGGGAGCACGATGGGGATTTCTACTTCCTTAAAGAGTTACTGTTTTCAAAACTGACAGCGGCAGGGTACTGGGTCACCAGGAGTCAGCGTCTACCAGATGGCAGGGAGGTTTGTGGTTTCTTTGGTAGTGCCTTTGCTGACAGGATTACATAACTCAGCCTATGAAAAGTACATCAAAGTGGCAGCCGATGTTGGCCCTACTGTGGTTATTCCCACTTAAAAAATAGGATGTTGGGGAAGGGAAGGGGGCAAGGGTGAAAGGGTGTAGGGATAGCAACGATGGCAGACTCACCCCCCTCCACGGGGACAAAGACCAGGATTGGAGGTGAAGGGACAGAACGGGCAGTGTAAGATGTGTGTAACTGATAATAACAACACATAATATATTAAGGGTTCGTGAGGGTGGCAGGGTGGGAGAGGGAGGGAATAAAGAGGAGCCGATATCAAAGGGCTCAAGAAGAAAGATAATGTTCTGAAATTATTGATGACAACATTTGTACATGTCCGTGGGATATCATGGATGTATGGATTGTTATCATATATGGAAGAGCCCCCAATAAAATAATTTAAAATAAAATTTAAAAAAAACCCAGGATGTCTTGCCAGAGTTCTGTTGCATTGTGGAATTAGTATCAGTTTGAAATAACTATCCACCACGTCTATTAATTACTGGCTAAGTTGATCACTCAGTACCAAAGGATGGTCCTATCCACGCCAGGGGTTTGGTCTGCCGCTTGAATCCACAGGAAACGTCAAAGGTGAAACCAGAGCCCCCCCCCCCAACAGAGCCTCGGAGCCTGTAAGGACCGGGAAGTGTGTGGCTCCACTGTGCCTGCACAACCAGCCAAAGCCCCTTTTCCCGAGCAACCCACGAGGGAGACAAGTATTTTTAGCGAAATGGAGGGAAAAGGATAATAGTAGCTTTAGCGTCAATGCCGAGGCTGTTGCAAGAGAAAATGACAGTGTGGGTAATTTCTCCTTCCTGTTTAAGCACTTTCCTGAAAGGCCTTCCCCTAAATTAAGCAGAGAAGAACAAAGTGGTTCACATGCCAGGCCCCAGGCCCCAGCCCCCCTTGGCCGGGCATGTCTAGCACAGGGGTGCTTGTAGAGGGGACTGGGCTGCAGGGCCAGACTGCAGTGTAAGCACTTTACTGCAGGTGCTGTGGGCAGGGGGAAGGAAGAACGAAACGTGATCATCTCATTCAAAAACACGTTCTGTTTGAAATCACCCACAACGGTGGATATCAAAAAGTGCCCCCCTGGGTTCCAAAATTTCCTTGGAGAATGTTTCCTCTGATCCTTGTCAAGTGCTCCTGTATTAGCTCCAGGTCTGATCTTTATGCGGAAGTCCACCTGGGCTAATAGTATTATAGTCGCTTGAGCTTTTTTATTATTAATATTTGTACAGTACCTATTTATTATCTCTTAATTTTTCACTTATTTATGTCTTCGTGTTCGATTTTTTTATGGTGGTTATTGTTGAATAATTCAACTAAATATTTATTGACCAAATGCAAAGTGAATGAATTAGGGGATCTTTTAACCTGAAGAATACAATAATAAATAAATAAATAGATAAATGAATAAATTTGTTCATTGAATAAGTAAGTAAATAAACCACTGTCACGGAGCCTATGACAACTCATAGCGACCCTATAGAACAGGGTAGAATTGCCCCCACAGGAGTTGAAAGCCCCATCTGTCTCCTATGGAGACACTGGTGGTTTCGAACTGCTGATCTTTCAGGTATGAAGCCCAATGCTTAAGCACTGCACAGCCGGGGCACCTTGAAGGATATGGTGAACGGGTTCAACTATGAAGAGAGCTGCCCTCCCCCCAAGATGGACGATTGGGCCCGTGTCCCGCCCACAGGCACCAGGCGTGGATCTGAGCTCCCGCAGGCTGCAGGCAAGTTGGCTGTCTACGTCAAGGTTGCTTTCCCAGCAGGTGCTCACGCCTCTCCTCTGCCTCTGAAAGGAAGTGTCGTTGACCATTCGATTCCATTTCTTAGAACAATGCTTAATTGGGTCTTGCTTTTGAAAGTCTCATTTGACAATCTCTGGCATTACATGAAAATGTGTTTAATATAATTATGGGTGTGATTGGGCTTACCACTATCATCTTACTATCTGTCTTTTACTTGGTATATTTTTTCCTCCTTTCTCGTTGAAACACCCCCCTCCCCCCGCCCCCCCGGGCATTTGTGTGATTCTATTTATGCTCTATTAACTTATTAGATCTGCCTATCCATTGTATTACTCAGTGGTGTGGATTACTCCTTCACTCAAAACTCACCACCATTGAGTTGATTCCAACTCACAGCGAACCTGTGCGTTTCTGAGTCTATAACTCTTGACAAGAACAGAAAGCCTCTTCTTTCTCCCTGGGAGTGGCTGGTGGTTTTAAACTGCTGACCTTGCTGTTAGCATCCCAACGCATAACCACTAGACCACCAGGGCTCCTTGTATAGATTACAGGCTTTAAAATATGCCTCCTTAACTTACCACAGTTCATTTCCACATATCTCACATGCATTGCTCCTTGATAAGAATTCTATAGCTTCTCTTGTCTTGTCTTTTTGTCCCTTATCTACAAGGGGGCTTCAAAAAGTTCATGCACAAAGGGAATGAAAAGATCATTTGGTTTTTCATCCCCCATTCATTTTTTAAGCCTTCTCATATAGTGAATTCTCTTTCTATCTGCTTTTAGGAATTTTTTTCCATCACCAGTTTTCAGTAATTTCATTATGATGTATGCTGATACCTTTTTCTTTGTATGTTTCTGCTCAAATTATTGAGCGTGTTGTATTTATAAGCTTATAATTTTCATCAAATTAAGAGTGTGTTGTTGTTGTTGTGAGGTGCCACTGGGTCAGTTTCAACTCACAGCGACCCTTTGTACAACAGAAGCAAACACTGCCCGGTGCGGGCCCATCCTCACAACTGGTCCCAGGCTTGGGCCCATTATTGCAGCCACTGTGTCAGTCCATGTCCCCGAGGGCCTTCCTCTTTGTCACTGCCCTGCGATATCACCAACATGATGTCCTTCTCCAGGGACTGCTCGCTCCTGACAACATGTCCAGTATACATGAGACAAGTCTTGCCATCCTTGCTTCTAAGGAGAATTCTGGTTGTACTTAGAGATCTGCTGGCTCTTTGACAGTCCGTGGTATTTTCAAGGTTCTTCAACAACTCCATAATTCAAATGTATCTTTGTTTATTGGCCTTTTTATTCAATGTCCAACTTTCACGTGCATATGAAGTGATAGAAAATACCACGGCTTGGGTCATGCACACTCCTCAAAGCGACATCCTGGCTTTTGACACTTTTCAAGAAGCCTTGGGCAGCAGCTTTGCTCGGTGCACCGTGTCCTTTGATCTCGTGACTGCTGCTTCCATGAGCATTGATCGTGGATCAAGAGGAAATCCTTGTCTACTTCAATCTTCTCTCCATTGATCATGATGTCACTTATTGGTCCAGTTGTGAGGATTTGGGGTTTCTTTACACTGAGTTGTAATTCAACTGAGGGCTACAATCCTTGATCTTCATCAGCAAGTGCTTCAAGTCCTCCTCACTTTCAGCAAGCAAAGTTGTGTTAGCCGCACATTGCAGGTTAATAAGCCTTCCTCCATCCTGATGCCACACTCTTCTTCATATAATCCACTTTCTCTGATTATTTTCTCAGCGTACATATTGAATAGGTATGATGAAAGGATACAACCCTGATGCCCACCTTTCTTGATTTTAACCCATGCAGTATTCTTTTGTCCTGTTTGCACAGCTGCCTCTTTAATTCATACAACATACAATTTAATAGTTCAATGCTATGAAGAAGAGTTGTGCAATCATCACCACAATCAATTTCAGAACATTTTCTTCTTTCTCATACTCGTTGTTAGCTCCCCCTTCCCACCCAGCCTCCCCTGCCATGTCCCTAGATATTATTAATCCACTTGCTGTCTCTATACGTTTACTTATCCTGGATTTCATATATGAGCCCTGGTAGTATAGTGATTATGAGTTAGAGTATGATCTGCATGCTTGGCAGTTCAAAATCACTCCCCCAAGAGCTCCCCCAAAAGCCCCTCATAAAGCAGCTCCCCCCAAAGCAAAAGCTCCCCAAAAGAGCCCCCAAAAAAGCAGCTCCCCAGGAGAAAGACTGGGTTTTCTACTCCCGTAAGCAGTATACAAACCCTCCCCCCACAGAGGGTCCCTATGAGTTAGCCTTGACTGGATGACAGTGAGATTGTTTTCTGGGGTACGGATTTCATATACAGAAAATTATATAAAACATAATTAAGAAACAAATAAAAAGAACAACGACAAAACAGAAAAACCTCCATCGAAAAGAAAGAAAAAATACTAAAAGCTGAAACAACTTTAAAATGGGTCAGAAAGGAAATCAAATGATAAAGTGTTACGTTTTAACCTAACTACACCTGCTGTAATGGACTTTACAATGCCCTTGATCCGGGAACAAGGGTATTCACATCCCTATACTATGGTCAGGGGGAGTCATCAGAGGGTTAACCAGATGTGAATCCTGCAAATGGTTTCTGGGCTTCCACTGTTATCCATAGCCTTAAGCTGAGTGTTCATAATTTAAGGTCTGATACTATTCCCTCCTTTGGATGTTATTGTTTACAATCCTCTGATTGCACAGGCTGGTGTGCTTCTTCCATGTGGACTTAGCTGGCACTTGACTTAGATGGTTGCTTATTTTAAGACAAGCCTGTAAGACTCCAGATGCTGTTCTTTCTGACAGCCAGGGGCCACGCGGTTTCTTCACACTTGGCTATAGTACCCATCTCTTTAGTGATCTCTTCATGAGGTCCTGCACTGAGTATAACTGTCTCCTGATCCATGTACAGGTTCCACATGAGCACGATGGAATGTTCTGGAGTGTCTATTCTCAAAGCTATCCACAGTTTATTATGTTTCAAACAGTCGCATGCCTTGGTATAGTCAATAAAACACAAGTAAGTATCTTTCTGTTCCTCTCTGCTTTTAGCCCAGATGCATGTGACATCAGCAAAGATACCCCTTGTTCCATATCCTCTTTTGGATCCACCCTGGACTTCTGGCAGCTCCCTGTCAATGTGCTGCTACAACTGTTGCTCAAGGACCTTCAGCAAAATTTTACTTGTCTGTGATATCAATGATGTATAATTTGCATCTTCTGTTGCGACCCACAGGTTGAGAACCACTGCTTTATACCAAGAGTAACAGGAAGAAGACACACCAGCCATGTCCAACTCAAGTCCACGAGTCCAACACTCGTCCACAAGTCGCTCTTCGGGGTCGCCTGACCACATACAGAATGCAGGAATGTCACAGGCTGCTGGCTGCAGAGTTGTGTGGACCCAACGTCGGTGGAAATACAGAAGCATTGCAGCAAGCAGGAAGGCGGAGAGAGAGAGGAGTTCCCAATTCCCCTGGTTATAAGGCTGTCCCATCCCCAAGGAGGCATCACCGGCAGTGACCTGATGGAAAGGGTGGATACCACCTCTACACTTTCATCCATCTTCAAGTTGAGACAAACTCCTCTAACGACCACAGTGACCGTTTGCTCTCTTCATGGATGACGGTCTTGACGGCCTCCCACAGCTCACCAGGTCTCTGTCATCAGTGCTCCGTGTGGCAAGTCTGTTCTCGCGGTGTTCTCCAAGTTCAGTGATACTCAAGGCCATAGTTGGCTCCCGTGGACTCGTTTTCCTTTTCTTCAGCTTTAACCTGAACGTGGAGAGGAACAATTGGCCTGTTCCACAGTCGGCCCCTGGCCTGGCTTTCGCTGCTGACATTGAGAGTCTCCATCGTCTCTTCCCACAGATGTCATCAGCGAGCCTGCTGTGTACTCCCCCAGAACAGTTTCTGTGCACAGTCACAGTGCTGTTGGAGAAGGTATTTGAAACGAGGAAGTGGTTGGTGTCACACAATTCTACCACTGGATCTTCCAGCTTCATTTCTATCCCCAAGGTCAGATTTTCCAGTTGCTGTTCCTTCCTCTTTGTTTCCAGCCTTGTATTACAGTTGCCAATGATTATTAATGCATTTTGATTGCATGTCTGATCAATTTCAGACTGGAGAAGTTGGTAAAATTCTTCAGTTTCTTCATCACTAGCTTTAGTGGTTGGTGCCTACATGTGAATAATATT
>NW_022103915.1:14418341-14420620 GCF_000313985.2 Echinops telfairi | reverse complement strand
ATATTGACTGGATTACCTTTTCTGTGGTTGCATGTTGTCCTCCAGTAGACAGCATGGTACTTCACAATAAATCTTGAAATATCCTTTTTGACAATGACGGTGGTGCCAGTCCTCTGGAAGCTGTCTTTCTCAGCACAGTAAGCCATATTAGCGTCTGATTCAACATGACCGGGGTCTGTTCCGTTTCAGCTCACTGGTGCACTCTATGAGGTCCAATTCATTTTTGATGACTTCCCATTTTCCTAGATGTATACTTCCGACATTCCAAGTTCCAGTAACAATAGATGTTTGCAGTTGTTTCATCTCATTTTGAATCCTACCTCCATCAACAAATCAGGCCCCGAAGGCTTTCACTCCATTCAGAGCATCCCGGTTGACTCATCCCGATTGAGAAGGCTGCACATCTTCAGCCGGAATTTGAATGCTTTCGGACTTGAGGGGCGCATCTTCTGGCACTGACTGGTCAAGTTCTGTTGCTCTTCATGAGATTCTTGTAGTACCTGACCTTGTTCTGACCTTGTTCATAAGGCTGCCAGGGGCTACTTCCTCTGAAGTGGATAGCCTTCTTTGTAGTCTGTCCTTCCTCTGGAAGCTCTGCTGAAACCTGTTCCCCTTTGGTTGAGCCTGCTGGTGTTTGAACCACCAGTGATGGAGCTTCTAGCATCCCAGCAACCTATACGTCTTCACAGGATGACAAGCTGACAGATATGGACCAGTTAAACGATTTATTTTAGCCATTCCATTTCTGGGGCTCCAATTCTGTATGTTGAAAACCACTTAGGATAGTCCCACAGGCTACTGGGGCTCTTTCCAATTTTCCATCTTGTTTTCTCTCCATGTGCTTCCGTTTTCGTAGTTCCCACTGCAGTGCCTGCAGGGTCCTGGCCTTCTGCAGTGAGCGATGTGCTGTTAAACTTATCCAGGAACTTGCCATTTCATCTGGTTCCATTGGTATTTCCCTTTCTTAGAGCTTCTGTTTTTCTCTTAATTTTGCTCATATTTCTCTTTAAATTCTTGAGCATATTTCTAAGAGCTATTTTGAAGCTTGGGTTGGCATTTCTATTATTGAGGTCATTGCTGGGTCTGTTTCTATTGATTCATTTTTATCTCATTTACGGGGCACATTTTCATGCTTCCTTGGGTGTGTTGTACATTTTGATGGGATGCTGAACATTACAAGCCAAATATTGACGCGTGTCTGGACTTCATTCTATTTCTTTAGGGTATGGAAGTTTGTTTCAGTAATTAAGTTAGTTGTGGGTCAGCTTAATCCTTTTGAGGATCATTTTAAAGCTCTGTAGGGGTTAATCTAGCCCCCACGTTAAACCCAAACCAGAAATGAAATTTGCCCACAGTGAGTCAATTCCAACTCTTGGCTGTGGCACAGGTTTGGTGTTGTTAGGTACCATTGAGCCCATTCCAAGCCAGAGAGACTCTATGCAGGACAGAAGGAAACACTGCAGGATCCTGGACCATCCTTGCAATTGTCCTGAGTCTCCTGTTGAAGCAGTGTCCACCCATCTCACTGAGGGTCTTCCTCTTTTTCACTGCCCTTCCACTTCGCCAAGAAGCATGTCCTGCTCCGGGGATTGGTCCCTCCTGACAATGCGTCCAAATGATGTCAGACAAAGTCTTGCCATCCTTGCCTCTAAAGAGTACTCTGGCTGTGTTTGTTTTCCAAGACAGATTGGTTTGTCCTTTCAGCAGTCCGTGGTACTGTAAACATTCTTCGCCAGCACCACATTGATTCGTCTTCAGTCTCAGAAGAATCAAACACATTGATTCGTCTTCAGTCTCAGAAGAATCAAACACATTGATTCGTCTTCAGCCTTCCTTATTCAATGTCCAGCTTTCACATGCATAGGACAATGGAGAACACCATGGCTTGGGTCAGGTGCACCTTAGTCCTCAGAGTGACATCCTTGCTTTACAGTCCTCTAAAGATCTCTTGTGCAACTAGTTTACCCAACACATTGCATCCTTTGAGCTCTTGACCGCTGCTTCTAAGAACATTTATTGTGGATCCAAACAAGGCAAAAACCTTGACAACTTCAACGTGTTCTCCCTGTATCATGATGTGACCTATTGGTCCAGTTGGGAAGAGTTTGGTCTTCCTTACAGTGTGTCATCATTCATACTGAAGGTTGCAATCCTTGATCTTCATCAGCAAGTACTTCAAGTCCTCCTCACTCTCAGCAAGCAAGATTAGGGACAGTTGATCCCCATGACTAGGAGTGGCCATTATGACGTGTCTAATGAATGCCTTGTGCCTGTGGCAT
>NW_022103915.1:14401587-14417562 GCF_000313985.2 Echinops telfairi | reverse complement strand
CTCTAGGCTTGGAAACAAACTCAGCCTCCTGGTTCCACTTTCAGCCAAACAACAGACAAGTCTATCAGGGAACAAGCACCTTAGTGTAGGTCTACAAACATTAGAAGAATCCACCATTTGACACGAAAAGGGTATCCCCTGCCCAAAGTGCACACGGTTAGGGAAGAAGGAGGAATGGAGACAGGGAACAGAGAGGAACTGGGGCTCATGATGGAGCCCCGTGGGATTGCAACCAATGACATGAAACAAAATGTGTAGGAATTGTTGACTGGAAAACTGATCTGCTTGGTAAGCCTATCCTCAATTCACAATAAAATGTTTTACAAATTGACAAAACATGTCCAGTGACTTTCTGGTAGTATTAACTAATGATATTGGTAAAGGCTGCATTGTATTGGGTTAATCTACTCCAAAAAACCTCCTTAAAGTGTTGAAAAGCAAGGATGTTACTTAGAGGACTAAGATATCCCTGCCTCAAGCCCTGGCATTTTCAAATGCCTCATATGCATGGAACAGTTGGACACTCCATGCCCAAACCTCCAAAGAGCCTTTTACACAGACTCCAGGGATCAGACAGGCTCAATCCAGATCTAACCCCATAGCAGAGTCTAAATCTCTCTACTCTACGTGAGCCTCTTGACTTATGCTGATATTATGTTCCTGAGAAGTGCCAGTTAATTCAAAAACACGTTGGGCAAAACATGAATTTTCCTCCAAGAAATGAAGGGAGAGCCCAGCAGGAGATATGCTCCAGTAGGTTGCAAAAGATTCCAGTCATGTAAATGTTTTTCCATACTGCATTAATAGGAACAGTAAATAAGCAGTTTATGGGGGGAAATCTCATATATTAAAATTTATTCACGAAACAACAACAACAATAACAAAAAAGCTACCGATGGATAGAGCTTTGGCCAGCGTGGTCTACCGGCTCGAGCAAGTGCCTCTCCGTGCTGCTACTGTGAAAATCCGTGTGTGTGGAGTCTCTTCACTTGAGGGATGCCCGCATCCACACAGCCCTGCTCTTCTTGATGGTCCTGCGAAGACTGGCTCTAAGGGTCCCCATCAAGGAGAGGCACACGGGCAAACCCAGCGATCACAACAATCATCGAGAACAGACACCGATAGCTGTTGCATGGCGCCATCCAGGGCCCGTGGACCAGCAGAGAACTGCCCCACAGGGTTTTCTTGGCTCCCTTCTTTACAGACACCAGGCCTTGCTCCTGCAGGTGGGGTTTGAATTTATCAGCGAGCAGCCGAGTGCTCAATTGTGGAATCACCAGGGCTCTACATCAGGGGTGCTCACACTTTTTCAGCATGCGAGCTCCTTATAAAATGATCAAGTCAAGATTAAAAAGACAGAAAGGAAAGAACAGGCCACAGTGGATGTCAGAAGAGACTCCGACACATGCGCTGGAACGTAGACCAGCTAAAGCACATGGAAGAGGTGATGAGGCCAAGTCAACATCTTTCTGGTGGTCTCCGCTTTCAGCCGAGGTCCGTCCTACACCAGAAACGAGATCACTAGTTTCACGTCCTCTTCTGAATCTGGCCTGACTCTCTAGCAGCTCCCTTTTAATGTACTATTGCAACTATTTTTTAGTTACCTTCAGGAAAATTTTACTTGTGTGTGACATTAAAGGTACTGTTAGTATAGCCACATTACATTTGTCACTATTCTTGGGAATGGATACCATGTAGATCTCATCCAGTGTGTTGTCCAGGTAGCTGTCTTCAAATTTCTTGACAAGTAAACGCTTGTGTTGCATGCACTTGCTGGAATATATCAACTGGTATTCTATCCATTCCCAGGAGTTTTGTTTTGTTTCTTGCCAATTCCTTTAGTATAATTTAGGTTTATTCCTTCCATACCATTGGCTCTTGAAAGGGTTGAATGTTAACCAATTCGTTTATGTACAGTGACTGTATTTCTCTATATACTTTTGATACTTATAAAGTCAACAGATAGAGTCAAGATAGCCCTTCTAGCCATAATCCCCTGTGTAATGTATTATAAATTTTAGCCTCTATGCCTGTGATTATAATCCCATTGTGGAGGAAGTTCTCTGCCATGCTAATGGACAGGATAAGGTGGGATGTATTCTGAGTATTTCAAAACTACAGAAGAAAGATAAGGCTTCGTCCTCCCATCAAAAGTTACAGTCTTAGAAACCCACAGGGGCAGTTCTACCCTGTCCAATAGGGTCGCTATGAGTCAGCATTGACTCGACGGCAGTGAGATCTTTTTCAGTTTTCACGGCTCCATCTCAGTTGAAGATGTGAACCAAAGTCACCACCCACTGTTCCCTAGGGGCATGGTTTGCTGAAAGAGAAATCACAGCACTATGTGAAGTGGCGGAGGCCAAGATCAGAGGCATCAGAGGCTGCAGCATGCAGACATGGGACTGAGCAAAGGAAGCCGACTGAGACCAGAGGCCCAGACAAGGAGTCTATGAGACAGAACACACTCGACTCTGTGGATCGTAACAAATTATGAATAGTATTGCTAAGGCTGGGAATTCCAGAACACTTCAGCGTGATCACGTGCTACCTGTACATAGACCAAGAGGCACTTACTTGTTCCAACAAAAGAAGGGAAAACTACGTGCTTTGAAATGAGGAAAAGTGTAGGTCAGAGTTATGTCCGTTCACTATATTCCCTCAATCTGTATTCCAAGCAAAACTGTTATTTGAGAAATGTGACTAGAAGAAGAACCATGTGGCATCAGGATGGGGGGAAGCCTCGCTGACAACGGGCGATATACAGGTGACACGGCTTGGCTGGTTGGAAGTGAGAGGGTTTGAAGCCCTGGCTAAGGAAGATCAGAGACTACAACCTTCAGGATGGGTTCCATCTTTTTATAAAGGAAACAAAAGTCGGCGCCGTTGGACCAATAAGCAAGGTCATGGTTGACAAGGAAAAGATGGAATAGTCAAGGATTTCATTTCACGTGGCTTCACAGCCAATGCCCATGGGAGCAGCAATCAAGCAATTAAGTTACTGCATCGGACAAATCTGCTGCAAAATGCCTCTTTAAAAAAAGTGTTAATCAGGGTGCAGTAAAGCACCCATGAAACACACCATACTCCTCTGGTTCCTTGAGGCTTCCTCACCCCCCACTACATGACTCTTGTCCCGCCTATGATGGACACACAACCACACTCCCCACACCCCAGGGGACGAACAACAGAAACCGTGGGGGCAAGGGAGACCGCGGTCAGTGTAAGATATGAAAATAGTCAGATGAACCCTTTGAACCAGTGGTAAGAGTGGCGATACCGGTAGGGTGGAGGGAAAGTGGGGTAGAAAGGGGCAACAGATTACAAGGATCAACATATAATCCCCTCCCTGGGGGACGGATAGTGGAGAAGTGGGTGAAGGGAGAGGTCAGACGGTGTAAGATATGACAAAGTAATAATAATTTATAAATTATCAGGGGTTCAGGAGGGATGGGGGAGTGGGGAGGGAGGGGAAAAATGGAGGAGCTGATACAAAGGGTTCAAGTAGAAAGCAAATGTTTTGAGAATGATGAGGGCAACAAATGTACAAAAGTTCTTGACACAATGGGTGTATGTGTAGATTGTGATAAGAGTTGTACAGCTCCCAATAAAATGATTTAATTAATTTTAAAAAGAAAATAATCATAATTTATAATTTATCAAGGAGCCACGAGGGTGGGAGGGGAAGAAGGGTGGAGGGAAGGAGCTGGTACCAAGGGCTCAAAACAAATGTCTAGAGAAGAATGATGGCAACACATGTACGAATGTGCTTGATACAATCGATGTGTGAATTGTTACAAGAGCTGTGAGAGCCCGCAATAAAATGTGGTTGCTTTGTTTTGACTAAGTGTCAAAAAGCCAAGATATCCTTTTGAGAACTAAGATGTACCTGTGATGGCATTTCATGGCCTCCTGTGCACGCCAGGGTTGCCGTGGGAGCAAAGCCGTGCTGAGGCGGAAGGAGTCTGCGAGCCAGAAGGGTCCCCAGAAGCTAGGGTGATGAGCCTTCACCTCAGGCACTTTGGACATGGGAGCTGGAAAACAGAACAAGTCCCTGGAGGGTCAGTAAAAAAGAGGAGGGCCCTTAATGTGATTGGCACAGTGACTGCAAAAATGCACTCGCATGTAGCACGCAGCTTCAAGAAATCTGTGGGGAAACGATATTACATTTCCCTCCATCTCCCCACAGATTCTTGAACAGGAATGCTTCCTACGCATGCTGGTGAGGGTGGCATACATCGGGTTTTTGATGCTGTTATGCCTAGGGTCGGTATAAGCTGGAATGGGTCCGATGGCACCTAACACCCACAAGCAGAAACTAAAGGCATTCTTATTTTTGTAAAAAAAAACAACAAAAAATTGACAAGCAGTTTTAATGGTTGGTATGACCGAATTATGTTCTGTCTCTGTATTTCAAACTCCTCAAATGAACACCGTGGACATTGAGAGGTGTCCATTTTAAGGCATCAACCAGGTCCCCTAGAGGGGCTGTTTGATATGGGGATGATGAAGCTGCACGGTTGGAGATACGTGGGGGCCAGGTTCTTGGAGACCTTGGTGTCAGGCTTGTACTCCATTTTGGGCGAGCTGTCAGCCTCTCCCTCTCCTCGAGCGCTCGTCTGAACGAACAGTTCTCATTCTCACCCCCAGGCCTCACAGGGGGCATCACGAGCACACATGAGACGTGATTGGTTTTATTTATTTATTTTTATTTTATTTATTTATTTTTTAAACATTTTATTAGGGGCTCATACACCTGTTATCCCAATCCATACACACATCAATTGTGTAAAGCGCATTTGTACATCATTCTCAAAACATTTTCTCTCCACTTAAACCCCCGGCATTAGGTCCTCATTTTTCCCTTCTCTCCCCGCTCCCCCCTCCCTCATGAGCCCTTGATAGTTTATAAATGGGTATTTTGTCATATCTTGCCCTGTCCGACGTCTCCCTTCACCCACTTTTCGGTTGTCTGTCCCCCGGGGAGGAGGTCACACACAGTTCCATGTAATCGGTTCCCTCTGTGATCGGTTTTAATAGTCACATGTTTCCTCTTTCCCTTCCTCCCTCCACACCCTCCGACGAGGAATTGTAGGATCGCCAAGGAAATGGAGCCACCCTTTTCTACCATGTAACCTTTAAGGACTGCACTCTGTTGACATTAAAAAGGTGTGTGTCCCTTCACCATTTTCACAAATTGGTGAATATAATTATAGCATATCATTTCCTTCCCCAATGCTGTATATGTTAAAAGAATATATAGATGCTTTATATATATATATGCTGCCTTTCATAAGCTAATTGACTTTATAAGCTATTTTTTTCTAGTAGGCGTTCTCACCAAAATGGCATCTTCAGGGACCCATCCTCATCCCAAGATCACATTCTCCACCTGTTTTCACGTCATAAAGCCAAGCTGCCATCACAGCTGACCCTCCATTGTTTGAAATTCCTATGACTGGGCCGGGACGCTCCCTCTGTTAGACCCCTTTCTTTCCCATTTCTTTCTGTCACTGCGTGGCAGCCGTTTGATAGTTTCCAGAGCTCATTTTGACAAAAAATAAGCTTTACAGAAGTGACTTTGGGCACATGCTCAAAAAAATGAGAAAAGAGGAACTTGTGCACCCGTGTTCATGGAGCATTGTTCACAGAGGTCAACCGAAGAGAGCAAACAAGTGCCCGGCGACAAACAAGCCATGGATGTGCACACAGGGAGAACCACACAGCCAGAAAGAGACCGGAAGTCCTCCTGCAGACTACAACACGGATGGATCTTTAAAACAGTATGCTGAGTGAGATAAATCAGTCACAAGATGACAAATATCGTATGACACTACTGATATGAAACAGACGCATGAAAGACATTGACAATCAGCAGCCATGCAAGCAGGAGTCACGAAATCCCAAGACGTATCGCACAGGGACAACCTAGGAGGGGGAAAAGAAACATCTTTAAAGTTTTAAAAGGCAAAGATGTCACTTGGATAACTAAAGAGTATGCGCTCTGGGTCTTGTTGCGATCGCCTTAAATGCATACCGAAGCTGGACAATGGAGAAGTACAACAACGAATTGAGGCTTTCCAATTAAGATGTTGGTGAAGAATAGTGAAATATCACGGTCTGCCCCAGTAATGAAGGAATCAGTCTTAGGAGAAATAAGATCATAATGTTCCTTAGGTAAGTGGGTGCCGAGACTTTGACATGGTGGCTTTGGGCACATCACTTGTGCTGTTGCTGGGTATCACCCAGTCGATTCTGACCCACAATGACCCCAGTGCACACCCGAATAAAACACTGCGTGGTCCTGTGCCGTCCTCACCATGGTTCCTCTGCCTGCACCCATCGGTTCAGCCACTGGCTCAGTTGATCTGGTTGAGGGCTTTCCTCATGTTCGCCGTCCCTCTACTTTACCAAACATGATGTCCTTCTCCAGGGACTGGCCTCTGCAGACAATATGCCCAAACTATGTAAGACAACATTTTGCCATCCTTGCTTCTAAGGAACACTCTGGCTGTGCTTCATTTCTGCACACCATTGGGAAAGGCCATTGCTGGCACAGAATATTAAGTTTGGCAAAGGAGAGGACCAACAAGACCCAGGGAAGCCCTCTGTAGGAAGGAATGAACATAACAGCTGCAACAATGGACTTAAATGTATCAATGAGCATGAAGATGGCACAGGACCAATACCATGTCCTTCTGCTATACATAAATGTCCGGTCACTATACATCAGAGAGGACTCTATGGCAGCTATCTAGCTATGATCTATTATAGATCTCTACTGAGCACTTCCAGTCTACTAGTTTGACTGTTCCACCATTTGTCTGTCAGTTGGTTGTACTGTTGTGTCTTGTGTGTTGTTGTGATCATGGAAGCTGCGTTACTGGTATCTTCAAATACCAGCAAGGTCACATAAGATAGACAGGTTTCAGCAGAGCTTCCGCACTAAGCACAGGCGAAGAAGGGATAGGTTGTCCAAGTCAGAGGAATGAGTCACTGCGAACCATAGAGAGACCAGGGAAACATGGTCAGAGATGGAAAACTTGAGGGGTAGAGCAGAACCCTGTCAGAGATAGTGCTGGAAGAAGGGCCCCTCGGGTCAGAAAGTATTGAAACGATGACTGAGGAAGAATTTCTTAAAGTACATTTGACCACAGTGACATGGATGGTGTAAAACCTTCCGGGCCTTCATTTTCTGGTGGGCACCGCTCACCATGAGAAGAAATAGCTGCAAACACCTCTTGGTAATTGGAACTTGGAATGTAGGAAGTAGGAAACTAGGAAAATCAGAAATGGTCAAAAATGAAATGGAACACATAAAAATAGGTATCCTAGGTATTGATGAGCTGAAGAGAACTGGTATTGGCAATTTTGAATCAGAACATCCTATAGTTTATTGTGCTGGGAATGACACAATCCAAAAGAATGGTGTAGCATTCGTCATCACAAAGGACATTTCAACGTCTATCTTGAAGTTCAGGGAAGTCAATGATAGGATTATAGCTAGCCACATATAAGAAAATCCAGCCATACTATTCAAATTTATGCACCAACCACTAAAGCTACTTATGTATAAATTGAAGAATCTTACCAATATCTTCAGTCTGAAATTGCCTCAAATGTGCAATCAAGATGCATTGATAATTATCGGTCATTGGAATGCAAAAGTTTGAATTAAAGAGGGAAGAACAGTAGTTGGAGACTATGATGTTGGAGCAGGAGATTGCATGATAGAATTTTGCAAGACCGAAGACTTGTTCACAGAAAATACGTTTGTTTGTTCTTCAGAAATACAGTGTGAATTGTATACTCACGAACTTCTCCAGGTAGAATTCAGAGGGGAAAACAGTAACCACACCTCTGGGAAGAGATGGTAGAGAAGCTCAATATCAGCAGCAAAAACCAGGCCAGGGACCGACTGCAGAACCAACCATCAATTGCTCTGTGTAAGTTCAGGTTGAAGCTGAAGACAAAGCCCCTCAAGGGGAGGGAATTCCACAAGGGTGGATTTCAGAGGCTGGGATCATGGGCGGTCGGTGCCTTTGTTAGGTGTCCCTGACTCGGTTCCGACTCATCACCTCCCTGCGTGCCACAGAACAGAACACTGCTCCGTCCTGCACCGTCCTCAAAAGGGTGCTTATGTTTCATTCTGGCCGTACTTCCTCAGGCCGGTAGGTCTGTCTGTTCTTTTGGTTATCCATGGAACTTCCAAAAATCTGCACCAGCCCCGTGATTCAACGGCATCCGTTGTATTTCAGGCTTCCTTATTCAATGTCCGCCTTTCACATGCGCACGAAGCAAATGAAAAGACCACGGTTTGGGTCAGGCACACCTTCGGCCTCAAAGTAACACCCTTGTTTTTCAACAGATTCACCCAATGCAAGGGATCATTTGGTCTCTTGCCTGCTGCTCCCATGGGCATCGATTGTGGATCCACACAAGATGCAACCCTTGCCAACGTCGGTCGTTTCTCCATTCATCGTGATGCTATCGACTGGTCCGGCTGTGAGGACTTTTCTCCTCTTTGCAGTGAGCACCATCCACACCGAAGGCTGAAATCCTTCATCTTCCCCGGCAAGCACTTCAAGTCCTTCGCATTGTCAGCAAGCAAGGTTGTGCCATCTGCAGATCACAGAGGTTTAATAAACGTTGGGAGCCACCTTAAAGTCTGCCTTCCATGTTCACACACAGAAACGTCTGCACTTAAGTTCACAGCAGAACTATTCAAAATAGCTAAAATAGGGAAACAATATCCAGTGTCCAAAACAAGTTAATGCCCAAACGAAACAGGGCGCATATTTACAATGACTATTACTCTATAAAGAAAAACAAAGCCCCGGTATAGATGGGAGGAGTATGGTGAATGAAATAAGTCAGTCACAAAAGGACAAATAATTAGCATGTCTGTAGGGACCAAAGTGCATGCCCGGTTATCAAAGGTAGAAAAGGAGGGAAAAGGTGTCATTACTTAAGGGGCATTAAGTTTCTGTTTATGGTAATGGAATAATTAATCAAATGGATAGTGGCAACAGTTGTACAATACGGTGAACATAATCAATGTCACTGGATTGCATATGTAAAAATTGTTGAATTAACAAATGTTATACACACACACACACACACACACACACACTCCTTGACCACACATAATAAACTTAAGGCATGTGCTGCACCAAGTGCTTAGCTAGTTTGCAGGACAAGCAGGATTTGACTCCGAATTACTTGACTCCAGAGTTCTAGTCTAAATTCTTGCTCTAGAGATCCACTGGATATGCGTATGGATTTAATCGTTATAATTCTCACTTTAAATGAAAACATTCTCCTCCCTGTCCTCAGTTAGTAAGAGCCACAGCTGTTCTCTTGACCTGGATGCAGTCCTGCCTCTGAGTTGGCAAAGCTGAAGGCCAACCCTTGGGACCCGGGGACACATCCCTCACTGAGCCTTCCCTGGTGACACGATGCCCTGGTCCTACTTCCAGGCCACAGGCACGTTCCAAACATGTTCAGAAACCTGGAGACAGGGATCTAGGCAGACAACTCTACATTCAGGGGCAACATCTTTAGACCAGAAGACCCATGGGCAGAAGCAGCCAAGTAGCTGAGTGAGTCTCAATGGAAAACAACTGGGAGAAAGGCCGGCAGATGCTGGGATTTCAGCCTTGGAGAGAACCTCATCAGCAGCTGATTTTTTACAACATAATGGGCAGAAAAAAAAAATACATCTCTGTATAAATAAAGAAAAGCCTAGCCGAATGCAGCTGCCATCCTCCTGATAATTAGATTTGGGGGATTATTGCTGAGATGAATGGAAGATATCATATGGTCACTGCTTGGAATATTTGCCATCCCTGTGTAACTCCACAACTAGACACTTGCGTTTTTAGCAGCCTCACATATGCTTGTTTTTAATTAAAATGTGCTGAATGAACCATTAGCTGCAACAGAAATAATGGAGAAAAGCAACACAAGACAAATCGGCTAATTGACAACTCCCAACATTCTATTTTATACCCTTCAGTTATGTTCATGGATATTTCCAAGATGTTCTAGCCCAACTAATAATTACACAAACTCAGTGACATAATCGTCAAGGAGGTAGATAAGAAATATGTTAGAAAAATCCTTCAGCAGCAAAAATCGACATATGGGTCAAAGGATGACAAAAGGTATCGACTCAGCCTTTATTTCAATGGATATTTATCATTTGTGGATATTTATCAAGTGCCTATCATGGGCCAGACTGCCTGAGAAGTGCGTGACTTCACGCTTATGACCAGGGCACGGTGGTGGGGCCCTCGGTGGTTCGAACCCCACTAGCAGCTCTTCAGAAGAAAGCTGTGGCAGTCTGTTTCCTTGGAGTTTCAAACCCACTGGAGCAATTCTACGTTGTCCCACAAGGTTGCTTTTATTGAGTCAGAAGTCATTCAACAGCAGCAGAATCAGGGTGTTGTTGATTTTCATACGAATGATGACACACTGCTCATGGTTCCAATTTTTTTGGGAACAACAATGGGCTCGCATGTCACCCTTGTGAGGTTGGCACAGAACCAGGCAGTATTTTGTTTGGTTGTGCATTGGGTCACTGTGAGTCAGGAGAGACAGGGTGGCCCTTCACAACCCCGTGATGTGTGTGCGGGGTACAAAGTAACCCTAAACCCTTGAAAGGGAGGGATCGTAAGTTTGTCCTTCCAAAAGGTCATTTTGGTGAAAGCAGAGAATCGGGCCAAGATCTTGAAAAATCACATTTTACTCAGTGCATCCATTGTACCCAGAAATCAACACAGAACATTGGGTCCTGGGATGGTGGACACCGAGCAAGGCCAACGGCAGCCATATTCCAAGTAGACCGTAAACAGAGGGTCACTGGGTGGGCGCCTCTCCAGAAATTACAGCAGCATTTCAATGTTGACGCCATCAAAACTCTGGCCCAAACTGGGAAGGGAGAAAACTGCCAAATATTCTTTGGGAATTTTGTAGAGATGAATCCCCAGGTTCGGTTGTCTCTGGTGAAGGGAGAAGAATTCAGAATGTACGCCCTTGCTCTTAATGAGCGGGGCAGGAGATCAATGAGGTAAATGAACTCCAGCACATTTCCTTTATTTACAACTAAACTGCCAAGCCTCCACCTCATCCATATTCAATCAGAGGAAATGGTGGCTCATCCAAGACAAGACAGGAGCCAAATTTGGGGTGAGGAGAAGGGTGACATCATCTGAAAGGGCTGGCAGTGAAGTGTAAATTTGAATATCATCTGTATATAAGTGATAATTAACGCCGTGTGACTCAGGACTGGCCAAGAGAGAAAGTCAATAAAAATGAAGAACAGCCGTGCCCCGCGCTGCATCTGAAATTGAGATGTGCTATCTTTAAGATGGTGAGGGTGAGGTTTCTCTTGTTTGCAGAATGATTTCAAAAACAGATTATTTGTAAAAAAGACTCTCATCCTCTTCAAATAATCATTAGATGTTGAGCAAAGTAGAGGGATTTCCTGCTTAAAATCGGTATTCCAAGAAAATAAGAAGTTCTTCCATTTAGTTTGGGGAAGATCTTATCCCACTGCAAACAGACCATTGGAGTAAATAATGACTAAGAGATTCGCCCATGCAAGACCAATGTCTTTTACAAGACGGATGTTAAAGTGGGGGAAGGAAGCACAATAAGCTGAGTTTTTCTGGATGCTCTATTGCTCCAAGATTTCATCCCTGTGGTGAGGAAATTTTTTTTTTCTTTGCTCAGCTGGGCTTGAAATTTTAAGAGTGGGGTAAGGAACGCACAGCCACGGAGTCAACTCTGACTCATCGTAACCCTACAGGACAGCATGGAACGGCCCCAGTGGGTTTCCTAGATTGTAACTCTTTCCAGGAGTAGAAAGCCTCCGCTTCCTCCCAAGGAATGACTGGGGGCTTCACACTGCTGACCTCGTGGTTAGCAGCCCAATACGTAACCACTATAGAGTCAGGGATCTGGGATAAGTAAAGTAAAATGCAACTTGAATTGAAGACTAATTTATACATGGCCATCTGAGACGTGCGAATCGGGGCCTCTTCTTTTGATTGCTAACTCTCTTTCCCTGCTGTAAAAGTTCCTAAAGCCGTTGTGTTCCTCAATCACATAGACTGAGCATAGGGCAACTCCACCCAGGAAAACAGACCTGACACTGCATGTGTTTTCCATAGAACGTCCTTACCTTGAACAGGTGTGCTCTCATTCTAGAGAGGGACAGACTTCATCTGTCCACCGATTGGGTCGTCTTAAGCAAGTGCTCTGTGCCTTGTTGTTACTAGGTTTTGTTTTCTCTGAGCATTAATTTCCTCATTTCTACACCAGGACCAAAAAAATCCACTTGATTAGTAGCTTCTCAGCACCTCCTTCTCCTCTCCCATTGTGTCTCCTTCTCCTCTCCCATTCCCCGGACAATCATAAAATCCTAGGATTTCCCGATTTTCTGCCATCCGAATTCTCTGTTTTGATTTGAAATTAGCCTGGCTCACATCTGGCCATAGTGCCTGGCCTCACACGAGTTACTTACTCCCCAGGTTCTAACCACTGAAGGCACCTACCAGAGTGCCCAGCGCCTGGTAGAAGCGGAGCAAGGATTGCTTTCCTCCTCCGAAGCAGGAGCGGGGAAACTTGTTTTCTGCCAAAGGCCATCTGGACATTTATGACATCATTTGCAGGCCATCCTGGTCCAGCACTTAATTAACTCACCCCTAATGTGAGGGCTGGAACTGGTTCTCTTTGGTGAGGTGCGTGACGGGCGCTAGTACTGATGATTCCTCGGGCCTTGTACGACCTGCTGCTCAGAAGTTCCCCACCTCTGTCCTCAGGGGTTGAGCCTCTGCTGTCCACTAGCAGAGAAGGGTTTGTTGCATTTGATTTCATATTCATTCATTCATGACCCTCATTCTAAAGGGGCTCTAGTCATCTCTCCAAAATATCTCCCAAGTAAATGAATCCTTGTTATGGATTGAATTGTGGTCCCCACCCACCCTCCAAGATATGTGCTGTAAACCATGTGGCTACAATTCCAGTTAGGTATGGGTTAATGCGACTGTGTGAGTGTAGGGTGTGTCTTCAATTGCTCGCTTGTGAGATCTAAAAAGGGAAGACTGCGTAAGCAAGGGAGCAAGCAGAGATGGGGAGGGGAGTTGCCATCCCACAGGAAGATGAGCAAGGGGACCAAGGACCAGAGGCTGAAAAGATTCAAGAACCACCACCACCCTAGCCCTCAGCCAAGAGCAAGAAAGCCTTCCTTTAGAGCAGTGGTTCTCTACCTTCCTCACGCCGCGACCCTTTCATGCAGTTCCTCATGTTTCATACAGTTAATTAAGTGGTGACCCCCCTAAGCATAAAATTATTTTTTGTTGATACTTCATCACTGTAATTTAGCAACCCCTGTGAAAGGGTGGTTCGATCCCCCAAGGGGTCACGACCCACAGGTTGAGAACCGCTGCTCTAGAGGCAGTGCCCTGAATTCAGAGTCCTAAATTAGACCATTTTGTCCTTAGAAGCAAGGATGGCAACGTGGAGGATCAGTTAAAAAGAGGAGGACCCTCAATGGGATGGACTGAGACAGGCAGGGGCTGCCAACATTGGAATGATCGAGAGGGGGGTCCAGGACCAGGCAGCATCTCCTCTGATGGGTGCAGCATTGTTATGAGTGAGAAAATACATTTATGTTGGTTACAGCCATCCCATTACGCTACTTCTGCTATGGCCGCCCTAGGCGACTCCTGCAGTCCGCAGAAAGGACAGAGTGTGAGGTAGTTAGACAGCATCCTCGACCATCTGGCCATAACAAATGCCAAAGGGAGTCCATGGGGCAGACTACGAAAGCATCCCACAGGTGCATGTCCCCAGAACACAGGGAGAAGGAGCATGGGTTTTCTAGGGAAGGGACGCTAAAGTGAAGCCCTACTGTGCAGCTCCAGCCTTTTGGTGAGTAGCTAATCATGTGCATTGTTGGTGCCATCCAGGGACGCCGGTCACACTATAACCCACTCGCTACCATTGAGGGATTCCCATTCACAGCAACCCCCACACAGCAGACGAGTCTTTACGGGAGTAGTTCGCCTCATCTATTTGCCTCCTAGTGGCTGGTGGGTTTGAACCACTGACTTTGTGGTTAGCAGCCCAGTATTTACTACTGGGCTACCTACTGACTACATTCCATTCCCTAACTGGAAGCATTGTGCATCCCCTTGTTCTGTTACCATTCCTGTGGCACCTACCCTCTCCCAGGACCTGAGCTAGATGGTAGATGGTGACATCTGGGCAAAATGTCCAAATGGGAGGAGGAGGCAGCCAGGCTGAAAGCCAGGGGGCACTCCAGGCCCAGAGTGCACAGGCCCACAGGCTAGAAGATGGTGAGGGGTTCTGAGTGGAGGGACCACTGGACATCTGTTGGCATAGCAAGTGCTGAAACTGGAGGAACTGAGCGAGCGCATTATTATGAACCTGGGAGACCTTTCCACATTTGACCTTCAATGGCCTCAGGGAAGCTAAGGAGGGGTCTTAAGCAGGAGAAGGACGCAGTCATACCTGTGCTTTGGCAGGTTGCCCTGGCTAAAGAGAGTATTCAAAAGGGGGATAATTAAGGGAGGGAGGCTGGTCGGTCTAGCTTTCCAGGGAAGAGAGATTAAAGGCTTGAGCTAAATCTGGGCAATAGAGATATAACCAAAGGACATTGACTAAGAACTGATTGGACGTTGGCTGGAGGAGGAGAAGGGGCCTACCTGGGTGTGGGGCTATGTAAATGGAAGAGGTTGACAAACTGGTACCAACCAACCCAATGTGGGGATGAGAGCACCCACTGCCACATTGGCATTCACCAAGCATCTTTCTTCTCAATGATTAGGTTGTGTCCGGTGATTTTGAAAATGGCATTCTTTTCAAAATGTCAAAGTAACGTGGGTTTAAATATACCCTGCAAAGATACCATTCTCCCTCCCCATCACCTCACCCTCAACCACATCCCAAAGTCAACCGCTCGACCATTTCTGTTCTTCTTTATTCTGGCACTTACCTTCACAGCGAAAACATAGAGGCTCACTCCTCTATTTTATAACTGATCTATTGCTGGTGTTACTGGTAGGTGCCACCGAGCCAGTTCCTATCTATAGTGACCCAAAGCACCACAGAAGGAAACACCGCACGGTCCTGCAACATCCTCACACTCGTTTCCATGCCCGAGCCCACTGTGGCAGCCACGGTGTCCATCCATCTCATTGCGGGCCTTCCTCTCTTGCCGTCTCTGCACTTTACCGGGCATGATGTCCTTCTCCAGGGACTGGTCTCTCCTGACAACACGCTCAAGGTAGGAACAAGGGAGTCTTGTCATCCTCCTCTCTAAGGAGCACTTTGATCATACTTCTTCCAAGACAGAGCAGTTTGTCTTCTTAGCAGTCCATGGTACTTTCAATATTCTTGACCAGCACTGTAATTCAAAGTCATGGATTCTTCTTCAGTCTTCCTGACTCAATGTCCAACGCTCACATGCCTATGAGGCAGTTGAACACACCGTGGCTTGGCTCAGGCATTTGCATTATTTGCACAAGAAAGTTAGACAATGAGCCAAGAAGCCCCAAGAAGAGTTGATGCATGTGAATTAAAGTGTTGGTGAAGAATATTGAATATATCATGGACTACTAGAGGCATGAGCAAGTCCGTTGTAGAAGAAGTACAACCAGAATGCTCTTTAGAATCCAGGATATCAAGACTTCATCTCACAGACATTGGACAGATGATTAGAAGGGATTAATCAATCTGTGGAGAAGGACATCATAGAGTCAGTGACAATGAGGAAGACTTCAACGAGATGGATTGACACAATGGCTCTAACAATTGGCTCAAATATAGCAAGGATTGTGAGGGTGGGGCAGGATTACGCTGTATCAAAACTAGCTCGATGACACCTAACATCAACAGCATGTATTGTTGGGATTAAACTGTGAATGTTTATTGACTTTATTTCCTTTT
>NW_022103915.1:14382199-14399996 GCF_000313985.2 Echinops telfairi | reverse complement strand
TATGATCTGATTGACAAACTAGACTCCACCCCTTCACTCTTAAGCCTCAAATTGGCAAACAATTATGTATCTACCACATGGGCTGATACAATAAACCAACCAATCAGTAAGAGGATTACAGTGGGACAAGACACTCTTAATCCCTTGATTCGATGTCTGCAACATCCTTTTTAGTTTCCCAGATTGAAAAGGAGAGAGAAGTTTGCTGAAGGAGAAGGATCTACTATCACAGAAAAAGAAGAGTAGGAAGTGCAATCTGTCCTTTGGACCCAGCCCCCTCCCCTGGGAACCTTCTAGAAACCAGGGGAGATTGATGCCAAAGACACTGTAAGGAGACAAAGAACTTCCTCTAAACTGTGAGCCAGCAGCGAGAGAAAGCCATTCCTTGGGACATCTGGCCTCTTAAGCTGTGAGTAAACGAGTTTCTGTTGGTCAACAGCAACAACAAACCCTCTGCTTAATGGATTGCTATGGGAGGCAGTTGTTTTAACTACAGGAGATACTTCAGATTGACGACAAGGACAGGCCATGGGGTGACGGGTGGAATTCGTTTGTAGGAGGAAGAGGGGGCCAGGCAGGAAGAAGGGAGCTGGGTGAGCGAGATTGTAGGTCCTGAAAATGGGGTAGGAGATTGAGGAGTTGCAGCAGTAGCGATGATGGGTGTGACTGAATTTACTGGTGGAGAATTCCGTTTTTAAATTCAGTTTTTCCTTCTAATGTAAAGGCAATGTAATGTAAATGCGGACCCTTGATAGGACATGGGTGGGGTGGGGTGGGGGGGTTGTGATGCAGATGGAACAAACCTGAACTAACAGCAGCAATTACAGCTTGCTGTGGAATAATCAGATTGGTGAAGGCATTCGCGGCCATTACTTAACAGTAATTTTATTAAGTTCCTATTCATTGAGACTAGAATTAGTCCACATAGACTCTCTAGAGAAGGGGTCAGGACAGGGACTGGGTTTCTGAGGTCTGAATCATGGGCATGCCTGTCCTGGCTGAGTGCATTAGAATGAAGGTCTGCTTAATTCTGATTGATAGGAAATCCCATGTACTAGTAAGGAAACACAATAAAAGTGGATCTCTCTACTGCCAGCCCATCTGAGGCTATGCTGGTGTCTTTGCAATCACCAGGTTCCATTTCGCTACTGGAGTCTCTTCATGTTTCACCAGAAGGAAGGAGTGCTGGGGAAGAAGATGGGGTATGACCACACCTAGCTGCAAGGGAGCCTCAACGACCTCGTGTCCAGCTAAAAATTGGAAGTCCTGGTGTCAAGGCAGAAGGGAAGAGCAGGCGGTGGACATTATCAGTGGCCTCTGCACCCCTACCTCCTCCTGTCTGACATACAGCCTCCTCTCCACCACCCAGCATCTGTGGAATAGTATCTGCAACCACTGTCCAAGGCCACTGCTTTGCTCTTTGCATGCCAGAGAATTGGACTCCGTTTCGCCTCACACCTTGACATCCATTCTAGCCAGACCTGATGTGCAGAAAATAGTCAGAGAGTAGGTTAGAAAATGGAGTTCATCGATAAACAAGAAGTAGGTGTGTTGACTTTTAAATATCAGTACATTGGCATGATCTTCAATTGCTAAAATGTTACCACCTGGGCCTTGATGAAAAGTCATTACATGGAGTTTACTTTCTAATTATTCCTTCCCAAATTTTGTTCCCCCACGTTTTTGTTTTTTCTTTTCCCTCCAAGATTCCAGCTATGGAAGTCACACCAAGATGTGTCCTGTGCATATCAAAATCACGTCTACTTCCATTTAGCAAATGCTTACCTTTCTCGGAGCAACTTCCTGTCCATCCCAATGTGGCCGATGTTTATTTCTCAAGCCCATCACTTCAGAAAGCTGCTCACTGGCCAGAAGTGGCTGGTCTGTCTGCCTGGTCACCTCCATGCCTATGACACCTTACATGTTGGGGTGTCATGGCAAAGTAAAGGGCTTGTCCTCTGGGGATGAGGTTTCATCCACACACACCCTCAATTTCTGTCCAGCACAAAGATTTGTCTCTGATATTTTACCTTTGTTGTTTTTCCGCTTGTGTTTCCTATGCTATTGTCAGTTGGTTGGTTTTTCCCACATACTAATGTCATATGGTTAGTGACATGGGAAAGGGGGAGGTAGGGGAAAGGAAGGAGGGAGCCAACAAACCCGGGGCCAAGGGAACAACAAGGGATCTAAAATCAGTGGCGATGAGGGCATAGAATGCCTGGTGGGGCTTGATCAAGTGCAACATAGCCAAGAGGAATTACTGAGAGCTGAATGAAGTCAAACATGATAGTGGGACAGAGGAAAGTAAAAGGAAATAGAGGAAAGAACTAGGAGGCAAAAGACATTTATGGAAATAGAAATACAGGCGTGTACATATGTAAATATATGTATATATAATGATAGGGATATAGGTCTATGTACATATAATATGTTAAGTATTACGGTAGCAGACGGACATTGGGCCTCTATTCAAGTCCTCCCTCAATGTAGGAACATTTTGTGCTAATAACCTGGCATTCTGTGATGCTCACCTTCCCAACATGATCGCTGAAGACAAAATGGGTGCGTAAGTAAATGTGGTGAACAAAGCTGATGGTGCCTGGCTATTAAAGGATATAGCATCCGGGGTCTTACAGGCTTGAAGATAAATAAGCGGCCAACTAGCGGAAACATGAAACTCCATATGGAACGAGCACATCAACCTGTGCGCTCACCAGGTGTCAATTGTATCAATTATCAGGCATCAGAGGACCCCAAATAAACAATCATATTGATATGAATGAGAGGGGCCAGAGTGGAGACCCCAAGCCCATCTGTAGATAATTGGACAGCCCCTCACGGATGAGCCATCCAGAGTGAAGTGTAACACTGACAAAACACACATTCCTCTAGTTCTTTAATGCTTCCTCCCAGTCCCCCGGCCCCACTGTCACAACCAGTTCTACCTTACAAATCTGGCTAGACCAGAGCATGTACACTGGTACAGAAAAGAGCTCTTGACACACAGAATCCAGTACAGATAAACCCTGAAGGAACAGTAATGGGAGTACTGATCCTTGAGGACAGGGGGAAGGTATGGGGGAGAAAGGGTGAGGATAGGTTGAAGGTGGGGGGGATATCAACATATACCCCCCCTCCAGGGTGACAAACAACAGAAACATGGGTGAAGGGAGACAGTAGATGGTGTAAGAAAACAATAATAATTTATTATTTATCAAGGGTTCATAAGCGTTGGGAAGGGAGGGGGGTAAGGAGGAGCTGATACCAAGAGCTCAAGTAGAAAGAAAATGTTTAGAAAAGGATGACTGATGGCAACATGCACAAATGTGCTTGATACAATAGATGTATGGATTGTTATAAGAGCTGTAAGAGCCCCCGATAAAATGCTTTATTTTTAAAAGAAAGAAACTACAGAGAAGCAAAGAGATGAGGAAGACATTCTGTAATCCCTTGCACCTGGGTGTGTGTCCTTCCAGAACACACAGAAAGCAGAAACACAAGCACACATTCACACACGCACACAAGCACATACTTCTTTTAGTGTAAATAAAGTAGGATAGGTTAGCCAGCACCACATTATTTTTTACAACTTTTAAAATATATGTAAACCATTGAATAGTATGGTATGTGGACGCTATGCCAATACAATTATCTTTAAAATTGGAATGGGCTAGACCAATGGTTCTCAATCAGGGTAGGTTGGTCACCCAGGAACCATTTAGTAACACCCGGACACATTGTTAGCCGGGGGTGTCACTGGCATCTCAAAAGACGGGCCCAACAATTTCCTTCTGGAAGATCACAGCCTTGAAGACTCTACAGGCGGTTCAACGCTGCACCCACAGCCTTGAAGACTCTACGGGCGGTTCGACGCTGCACCCATGGGGTGCCCATAAATCAGAATGGACTCAAGGACAACCAACAACAATAGCAAAAACCATTATCATCATTCGTGGTGTTACTCCTCATTTTAAACCCATTCCTGGTGCACTCATTGACATCCCAATGAGCAATGTCTATGAATGCTCATTTCTCTGCATTCCCTATGTTACTATTCTTTTTATAGCCTTTGTTAATACCATGCACAAACTTGACTTTTTATTCTTGTTGGTTTAATCTGACTGTATTTCATTTGTATCCTTTTGATTTAGGATTGGCTTTTCCTGGGAAAACATGTTACAAATCCTGTCTATACCCACAACGATGGAAAGTTTGACCCTGTTTCATGGAAACATTTAAGGCAACAAGCCCCATTTGTATGAGGCAGCGTTGACAAGGTTGTGCTGTTCTAACAAGCAACCCCCAAATCTCTAAACCCCAGTGGCTTAGAGAATCAAGTAGGCAGTTCTCACTCACCTCGGCTGAAAAAAGAGTGTGTTCGTCCAGGTTGACTAGAGAAACAAATTCATAGACATTCATATGTGTATAAGAAAGAGCTTTAGATAAAAGAGTAATTGTATATTAAGAAAACATCCCCTCTAACTGAGAAGCAACCAAGTCCACGTGTAGGAAGCACACCATCCTGTGTGATCATGAGGTGCCGAAGGGATCAGGTATCAGGCATGAAAGACCCAGAACAAAAAATCATATTGATGTGAATGAGGAGGAGGACAGAGTGAAGACCCAAAGCCCAGCTGTGGACAACTGGACATCCCCTCACAGAAGGGTCACAAGGAAGAGAACAGCCAGCCAGGGTGCAGTATAGCACCCATGAAACATACAACTTTCCTCTAGTTCTTTAATGCTTCCTCTGCCACTGTCATGACCTTAATTCTACCTTACGAATCCAGCTAGACCAGAGCATGTACACTGGTACAGATAAGAGCTGGAAACACAGGGAATCCAGGACAGATAAATCCCTCAGGACCAATAATGAGAGTAGCAGTACCAAGAGTGGCAGAGGAAGGTGGGAGGAGAAAGGGGGAACCAATCACAATGATTGACATATGACCCCCTCCCAGGGGGATGGACAACAGAAAAGTGGGTGAAGGGAGATATCGGTCAGTGTAAGACATGAAATAATAATTTTTAAATTATTAAGGGTGCATGAGGGAGGGAAGGTTTGGGAGGGAGGGGGAAAAATGAGGAGTTAATACCAAGGGCTCAAGTAGAAAGAAAATGTTTTGAAAATTATGATGGCAACATATGTACAAATGTGCTTGACACAATGGGTAGATGTATGGATTGTGATAAGAGCTGTATGAACCCCGCCAATAAGATGATTAAAAAAAAAAAACCAAAAAGAAAAAAAAAAACAAACAAAAAACCCAAACCAAAAAATCCTGGCCCAGATCAAGTCCACAAGTCCAATATTAGCCCATATGTCTGGTACCAGTCTCACCATTCCTCTTCAGACTTATGAAGCGTAGGCAATGGAAGATCACTGTCCAGTGGATGGAAAGTCTCGTGGATCCAGTGGCAGTGGAAGCATCTCAGTACTGGCGTGGGTCTCCATCTAGCTCCTCCAGCTCCAGGGTTCTGGCTCCATCAGTGTAGCTCCATGTGTCTTGTCAGCAAGAAGACGAAGCAGAGAGTGTATGCCTGGTCTCCAGTGAGCTATTGCTCTCCATCGTCCCTCCAAAATGAGGTCATCAAGCTGTGACCTGATTGACAGGCTAGACTCCACCCCTTTGAAAGTTGACAGGAGATTATGTAACTGCCACAAAGAGCTTCTTTTAGAGATAGGGTATTCTCATGGCAGAGGGAAGGAAAGAGAGGAGGAAGGAAGGTTTCTGAAACGTCTACTTCTAGCAGGCACACAGCCTCCTCTGCTCACAGCTCATTGGCTGAAGCAAGTGATGAGGTCAAGTCTAGTATCTATGGGGGAGGCACCATGTTTCTATCATAGAGGCCCTGCAAGTAGCACAGCTGAAAATGAAACAAAACAAAAACCAAACTACTACCATCAAGCCAAGTCCAGCTCACGGTGAAGCTATGCAGGGCTTTATCCTTACAGGAGCAGGTAACACCAACTTTCTCCCAAGGAGCAGCCAAACAACGTCTAAGCTCACTGCCATTCAGTTGACTACAACTCAAAGCAACCCTGTAAGATAGAGTAGAACTGTCTCTGTGGGGCTCCAAGGCTGTAAGTCTTTATGAAAGTAGAAAGCCTCATCTTTCTCCAGAGGAGAAAGATGGTTTTGAACTGCTGACCTGTGGTTAACAGCACAACATGTAACCACTATGCCACCAGAGCTTCCTCCCTGAAGAGAATCCAGTGGGTTTGAACTGCCAAACTTGTAGTTAGTCCAACGCATCAAGTAAATTAAACTGGTGTTGTGCTGTAGTTAAGTTGTGGCTTCAAGTCCCTCCCCAACTCCTGGCAGCAGAAAGAAATGCTGCCCAGCCCCGAACTCTCCCCACGATGGGTTGCTGATCAGACCTTTGCAATCCCTAGGAGTTTCATAAACTCAGTTTTTGGAAATTGATCCATAGGCCTTTCTTCCTAGTCCATCTTAGTCCGGAAGCTCCACTGCAGCCTAGTCAGCTTTAGATCAGCATGCAAGCCACCACCAGCAGATGCACATTGGCTGTGCACGAGATGCCTTCATGAGAAATCAAACGTAGGTTTCTTGTACGACAGGCAAGGGTTGTCCCACTGAACCACCACTGCCCCTCTTTGCGCCTTTACTCAACTGAGAAGCGAGGCTCCCCCTATCTGACTCATGATGGTCCTGACAGTCTTGTTAAGGTCCTTTACCTCACAAGGAAGCAGTGACAGCCGCTGAAGTGCTTCCAGAATTCTCTAGCGACAAACTATGCCAGAGAGACTCAGCTGAAAGCAAATATGGGTCATAATCCCTACATCCTGCATGAAGGGTCAGCCTTGCCAGCTAATGACAAGAGCTGGGTGGCTCAAGAAATCATTTCACCGTCAAATAGCTCAGAAACAATAAATACCTGGATGCTCAAATTCAAGGACTCTCTTCGCTGCCTTGATTCTTTAAAAAAGAGAGTGTAATGGAGAAGGTCATATGCTTCAGAACAGGGGCGGGCCAGGTTTATATTTAGATCCTGGTTGCATCATCTGTAGGATCAATAGATGCTGCCACCACCACCACCAACACCAATGAAAGTCACGTCGGTTACCATACGCTTGAACCCAGCCCATAGCCCAGTGGTTGGACAAAGGAGAATTTTCATGCCAAAGGACTGCCTCCCTGTACTGCAGAGATGAGCTTTATGGGCTCTGGTAAGCTGCCTGCCTGGAAAAGTATTAAGCTATTTGAAACCTCATAAAAATGGATTCCTAAATTCCAACACTAGCCAGTTTGGGAATTAATAAATGTATATTAAAATTACAAGCTTATTCCACTCCAAACCTGAAAGAACCTCTTCCAGGAACAGGAAAGACGCAGAGGAGAAGTGCATGTTTCCTAAGGAAAGTCACTTCATATTTGAATCAGTTCTTTATGTAACAAGCCTTTCTGGACTGATTAAGGGAACTGCCAGTTACACTTAGCAACCTTTCCTCAGGTTAAGGAGGCACGCAATGTTTCCTTTTTGCGGTACACGTGGGTCCCTGTGCTGGAGGAGGGGGGTCCCAATAGCCATATTCTCCCCGTTTGTAATTCCCTAGGTGGATTTGGGGGTGAAAGCAAAATGTGTCCCATCTTGGACCAGTGACAAGAGAAACACACCACTATCCTTTAAACCTCACTAGGTTGCTGCTGAGCTGACTAGAGTCTTAAAAAATATATCGGGGAGTGGAATTGTAAGATTTACTTATGCATCTGTTTTTTAAAATTGAAGTCTTTCAGTGCCCTGCTCCAACCCCACCTTTTCTGTAAAGCATTTGTTGTTGTTGTTAATAACACTGAGTCAGCTCTGGCTCACAGGGACCCTGTGTACAAGGAACATAACAGGACCCAGTGTTGCTCCGTCCTCACAATTGTTGCCAAGCTTGAACCCATGCCATAGCCACTGTGTCAATCCGTCTTGTCCAGGGTCTCCTCTTTTCTTTCTTTGCTGATTCTCTACCAAACATGTTCTTCTCCAAGAGCGACGACCCCTTTTGATAACATGTCCAAAGTATGCGAGATAAAACCTTGCTATCTTCCCTTCCAAGGTGCATTCTAGCCGTACTTTTTCCAAGACAGAATTCCAGTGATAGAATTTACGCTGGACCAAGATTATCGATAGGTTGGCAGTACAGGCTTTCTCCCGATGTGACCGCACATAATGTAATCAACTCCATGGTGGGATCAGCTGTGAGCAGCCAAGTGTTTGTGGGAAGATTGGGGTGGAGTGCAACCCCTGACTCAGGTCACAGTAGGTGTGGTCTACTTCGTACATGTAAATAGATGCTGCGGGTGACTTCTTCACGTCTTACTGGCCTGGATCCTGCAACTGGCTCATTGTCCTTAGCTTCATGGGCTTGCCAGATTACCTGCCGACAGCTGGGAGCCATCTGACCCGGCCACCTGGCCAGCTGACGTTGGATTTATTCGCCTCTCCATCCACCAGTCTTGGTCTTTCTGTTTTACCTTCCTGCGTCCTGGTTTGTCTGTCCCAGCGGCTACCCAAGCCAACAAAATAATGAAAGTTAACATCTCAACTACAGATCTGAACTGGACTGGATTGACCTGCTTCTACGTCTGCGTGAGTAACTTTCTTGACATATTTCTATTTTTATATGAGGGGGGTACCCCTCCAAAAAAGAAATAAAGCTCCGCTGAGTGGAGCTACACATTCCCCCAAACCCCACCCCACTAGCAACTCACTCTGAGTTAGTGCACCCAGTGGCATTGCCTGGAGAGGCTCTCTCTGTCACAGTGAATGTTTTTGTAAAAGCAGTTTCACTTGAACCTTGTTTTTTGTGATGGCCGACTTAAGAGAACAGCATGCAGCTGTGAAATTTTGTTTCCTGCTTGGGAAAAATGCCGCAGAAACTGTTGTGATGTTGAACACAGCTTACAAGGATGGTGCTCTGGGAAAACTCAAATGCACGAGTGGTTTACTTATTTCAGAAAGGGTGAAATGTTGATTGATGACAAACCTCGTTCTGGATGTCTGTCCAAAATGTCAGCAAAATTCATGCGCTTGTGCTCGAAGACCGATGATGGACCATTGAAGAGATGGACTATCCTGGAACTCGGTTCAGCGAATTTTAAGGAAGATTTGGGAATGAGAAGGGTCACTGTAAAATGTGTGCCCCAGGTCCTGACTGACCAGCAAACCGAGCATGGAGTGGAAACATGCCGTGCTTTGAAAGAACAGCTCTGAAGCGACCCAGATTTTTTACCAAGGTCATTACTGATGAGGAGACATGGTGCTACTCTTACGACCCCGGAAGCAGACAACAATTAAGTCATCATCACCTCACAGAAAAAAAAAGCTCATCAAGTGATATCAAAGATCAAGACCATGTTCATTTGTTTTTTGGGTTTTTTTTATGTGAGGGGAATAATGCATTTGGAGTTCGTTCCACCAGATCCTACTGTTAGTCAGGCTATTTAGAGGCTCTAAAAAGATTACATAACAGTGTGAGACAAAAAAGGCCTGATTTGTGGCAGACGGGGGACTGGTTTTGCCACCATGGCAATGCACCTGCCCATGCAGCCATCTCAGTGCACCAGGTGTTGGCAAAAAACAGCATGTCTCTCTTGCCCCAGACACTTTATTCAGTTTACCTAACTCCGTGCAACTTCTTTTTGTTTCTGTAAATGAAGAGGGACATGAAAGCACAGTGATTTGATGATGTAGAAGAGGTGAGGGAAAAAAAACAACGAGGGAGGTGCTGCCAGCCATCCAAACAGATGAGCTTGAAAAATGTTTCCAAGAATGGAATCTCACATTGATAAATGTGTAAGTGTAATAGAGAGTACTTTGAAAGTGGTAAGGTTGGGGTTTTTTGTTTGTTTTTAACATTTTATTGAGAGCTCTTACAGATATTATTACAATCCATAGTTCCACTAGATCCAGTGTAGTTGTACAATTGTTGCCATCATCATTCACAATCCATTTTCTCTTTTCTTGAACTCCTTGATATCAGCTTCCCTTTATTCCCTCCCTTCCTCACCATACCATCTCCCTGAACCCTTAATAATCATATATTTGTGTTAGGCAGGGTTCTCTAGAGAACAAAACCAGGACACTTATGATTATATATATTATATATATGATTATATATATTATAATATATATATATTTATACATCAAGAAGGAATATAACAGCTAATTAGTCCAGACAGCAGTACAGACGGCTCAGTTCAACTCACTTTTGTGGAACAGTTAATATCCCGGGAGTCCTTCAACTCACATGGGCTGCCTGGTCCCAGGTCAAGGAAGCAGAGTCCCTCCTCAGGTAAGACAGGAAGAGTCTGCCAGTGGCAAGGCAGGAAGAGTCTGCCAGCAGGCAGTGAACAGCAGGGTGGGTCAGCAACAGTCAGTCGCTCAGAAGCTTAGTGAATCAGGCTAGGATGGGATATTGAACTCAAGCAATGCAAGGTAACAGGATCCACCATCCTCGAGCTTAAGCGATGTACGCACCAACAGTGTGGCAAAGCAAGTCTCAAAGGTTCCTCAAGCTCTAGTGACAAGATTCACGGGTTGGCTTGGCCCTCAGGTAGTGTAGTACAGAGGTTGAGGCAGAGAACTAGCTAAAGCAGCCGCATGCTGGTCCTATCACCAGAGAGCAAGAGAGACGGGGCAGGCCTTGCAGAGCCATTTATCTCTGCCCTCCAATCAAACTGCAACCTGATTAGCCCCATATGTTCCTATTGGCCAGGTTGGCACATAAACATATCACATTATTATTATTATCATTGGGGTTTTTTTGCTATAACTTACTTATCCAATAAATCCATCCACCTAAAATTCTGATGTTTGTTCCCCTCAAGTGGGGTTATATAGTCATTGTTGCTATCGGTTCTCCCTCCCATGCTTCCCCTCCTTCCTGTACGCTCAGTGAATCATTACTCCCATTACTGTTTCTGATGGGTTTATCTATCTTGGATTTTGTGCATCAAAAGATCTTACTAGTACCAATGTACATACACAGGTCTAGAAAGATTAATGAGGTAACACTAAGGCCATAATAGTGGGAGGAGGAAATGTTAAAGAGCTAGAGGATAGTTGTGTGTTTCATCATCACTCTGCTGCACCCTGGATGTATCACCCCTGTGTGGCCTTTCTGAGAGGGACTGTCCAATTATCATATAGGTGGGCTTTGAGTCTCCACTTTGCGCTCCTTCACATCAATTTGATTACTTGTTTTTGCACTTCTGATACCTATTCCCATCAACACCTCATGATCACACAGACTGGTGTGCTTCTTCCACGTGGGCTTTGTTGCTTCTCTGCAAGATAGCCACTTGTTTAACTTCAAGCCTTTAAGATCCCAGAGGCTATATCATTCAATAGCTGGGTACCATCAGCTTTCTTCACATTTGCTTATGCACCCACTTTGCCTTCAGTGATGATGTCGTGAAGGTGGGTATCATATAGTGCCACATTGTTAGAACAAAGTGTACTGAGGTAGGATTTAAGTAGAGGCCCAAAGCCCATCTGCTTCCTAGTTGTATTAACTTATATACATACATAAATATACCTATCTTTATATATTTACATATATATATATATCTATATTTATACTCATATATATAATTTTTGCTTCCGTGGTGTTTCCTCTATTTCTTGTTTATTTCTTCCTAGCCCACCATCATGTTCACCCTTTCTTCGCCTCTGAGTAATTTCTCTCGGGTACATCTCAATTGATCAAACATCACCAGGGACCCTACACCCTCCCCGCTGTCTATTTTAGATCCCTTGCTGTTCCCCTGTCCCTGATAGATAAGGTTGTTTTGGGGAAAAAAACCTTTAAATACATAGCTTTGGGGGGAAAAAATCCATAAACTTCTCTCTCTCAGTGTTGGTTTCACTTATCCAGAGAACCTACCCCTAAAGCAGTTACCAAATAATTTTAAAAGGGAACATTTTACAATGTTGTGTGTCATCCTTGCACTGAACCCTAGTTGACACTTCTGACTTTAATCCCTTATTGGTATTGTCCTCACTAACTTGGTGAACTTTCCAGGAAGACTGTAATAACCATTGATTTTTCTAGGCTCCTTCAAATCTCCTTTCCACTGGGGTTCACAGCAATTGGTTTAGGGCTAAGCCTGTGACCCCAACAGAACCAGTCAGCATTTTCTTACATAGTGAAAGACACACGGGGAAAGGGAAGCTCACATCCTCTCCTGGGTCAAGAGATGTACGGACATTGTCAGTCTGGAATTGCTCTGAGCCTTTCCCCCTGGACTTGTGCAGAGAGCCAAGGTCGAGGGATGGAGAATCCTAATGAGGTCGTTTGAACCCCAGATCCATCTACTTTGAAGCTCTTTCCCAATTATGTGAGCAAATGCAGTCCCCCTTTCTGCTTAAATGGATTTGAGCTGGCTTTTTATCATTTACAACCAAAGTGATGAATTATGCCCACTCAGAGCTCCTTAAGGAAAAGGGGGTGGTGGTGGTAAAGAGTCCTCGAATCACAGAGCCTCCAGAATCTTTCCATTTTGCCGCTCTGTTCCTGGCACGGACTGTATGTTTGAAACTGGTGACCTCCAGGCTGGGTCCCAGTTGGCAGGGAAGGGGCAGAGCGTATGGAGGAGGGCACAGTGGTGTCGCAGGCCCAGGACGGGAGCCGACGCGCCTCCTTCCTTCTCGTTCACGTGGAAAAGGGGGGAGTGACGCAGCCCCACCTAACTGCAGAGGCGGCTGGACACGCTGTCAGTCCAGGCAGCTGTGTGTCCAACCATGACGCCCTTTCTGAAAGAAAGACCAGGGACAACTGGCGCTCTTAAATCACGCCAGGTGTTGTGGATTAAAACAATTGACATAGCAAGTCCTATGTAAATGCGCGCAAGTTTGGGAGTGAAGTGAGCAGAAAGCCAATTCATAAAGGAAAACAAAAACGCCAGCGACAGCGTTCCACACGGTCTTGTGTGCGTGGGTGCAACATCAAGGCAGCGAGGCTGGGCCCGCGTCTCCTGGTATTCACAGACATCAGTGTGAGATCCGGGAGGCCGAAGGGAAGCCTGTGCTGCGCGCCCTGCTGCAGCTTCTCAGCAACTGTCACGTCTCCTCCTTCAGCCCCTCCAAATCCTCCTCCAGGTGCAGTGGCCCCTCAGAGCTCAGTGCAGTAACTCATGATGTCATCACGCTCCGCGGGCCACTCTCTAGACAGGATCATACAGGATCCTTCGTAATGTGGACGACCAATTTTATCATAGAATCATGTTGATAAATAGACGTGTACATTGCTTCCGTGTTTCATTTCTTAGACTATATGAAGACCCAAATCCAAGCCACCGCCGTCAAGCTGGTTCTGAATCACAGGGAGCCTGTTAGAGGGCTCCCTGAGCTGTCCGTTTAGATAGGGGCAGAGCGCCTCCTAGTTCTCTAGTGGATGGTGGGTTTGAACCAGTGGCCTTGTAGTTAGTAGTCAAGAGTGTTTTGTAAAATCTGTGTTGAATTACAGCATTATTAGTTACATTATTAGTAACTGAGTAGAAGCCTTTTTAAAATGCCTTTTTTTCTTATTTTCTTTTTCTTTAATACTTTGTTCTCATGAAAATATATGGATATAGGCTCACAAATACAACATTCCACACGATTGTAGAGAAACCACCAGAGAATTTGGCACAATCAGTGACCATATGAAAATAAGAATCTATAACTTATCAAGGGTTCGTGAGGAAGGGGGGGCGGGGGAGGGAGGGGGAAGAAATGGGGAGCTGATATCAGGGGTTCCAGTGGGAAGAGAATGCTTTGAAAATGATGATGATGACATATGTACAAATGTGCTTGACACACTGGATGAATGTATGGATTGTGATAAGAGATGTGAGATTCCCCAGTAAAAGGAAAAGAAAAAAAAAAGCACACCGGCAGTAGCACCGAAAGGGACCAGTGCGCAGAGGAAACCATGTGACTCCAAGTGTCACTGTCGCTGGCTAATGACGATGGTTCTGACCAGAGCACTTTAGAAGCTTCAACACATAAATTAGCACAGAGTTTTAGCCTTGTGTTTTAGTCTTGTGCCAGGGGCCCTGGTGGTGTACTGGTTACGCTCTGAGGCAGAACAGTTACAGTCTCAGAAACCCACGGGGTCGGGGCCAGGGGTGTCTCTCTTAGTCTGCATCAACGCAATCGCAGTGAGTTTGGTAAGTTTTAGCCTTGTAGGTACAGGTCAACTGGGTTTAGAAGCCCTGGTGACATAATGCAAGGTCAGCGGTTCGAAACCACTGGCCACTCCACTTTCTATACCTCTAAATAGGTGTAGTCTCAGAAACGCACAGGGGCAGTTCACCCCTGTTGTAGAGGGTCGGTGGGAGCCAACACTGACTCAATAGCAGTCAGTTTGTGTTTGTTGGAAGTGGGCTTACAAAAAAGATTTCTACGGTGATGACCTACCACAGGGATACTTTTACAAAATATAAAAAATGGCTGCTGAAACATGACATAAAAAGCCTGTAGACATTTGGGTGCCTCCCCCCTGATAACATCGACCCCCTGCTCCCCACCCCAAAGACAGCACTGTTGCCAGGTGTGGGTGTCACTCCACAGCCACTGCCTTCTGCCGGTCACCACTACTTCTGAAGTTGGGAGTGCTGAGAAAGGCCGCGCTCCAGCTCTCCCCAGAACTCCCAGCCTTCTGTCAGTTACATAAGGGCTCTCAGCAAAGGCACTGTGGCTATTCTGAGCCAGCTCATTCTCTGTCCTGTGCATCGGAGGACACTTGGGAGGATCTAAGATTTCTCCCCAGTAGATGCTAGTAACCAAACATCTCTCCAGGCATCGCCAAGTGTCTTCTGGGGGAGAAGCGGGCAAATGGGCCCCAGTTGAGAAGCAGTGTCTTCCCGCCCAGCTAGCTACCCAACCTGCTGACCTGACCCATAGCAACTTGAGCAGCTTGGTCTAGATCGCTCCACCAGCTCCCACGATTGCAGATGGTCCAGGCCCTGATCGCACGTTAATCATCGTGGTTCCTCTTAGTGGGCTTGAGCCACATTGACCCACGTGGGCCCCTACCTCCATTAAAAACAAGTATTATATTCTACAACTGTATTGGAATCTAATCTAGACTGGATCCATTATTATGCATTTAAAAGAAATCCAAAGGAAAACATCTGTGTGGGCCTCTAGAGGTATCATGAGGACCAGCGGTGGTTTCCTGGGAGAACATCTGCCTTCCACGCAGCAGACCTGGGTTCGCTCTCCAACCAATACGGCTCATGGAGAGCCCAGCCCTCTTCCACCTGTCAGAGGAGGCTCTGTGTTGCTGGGCAGGGTTCAATGGGACTTCCACACGAAGAGGAAATAGGAAGAAAGGCTGGGTTGATCTACTCACAAAAACCAGCTTACTGAAACCTTTTGGATCCCAACAGCCCGATCCTACTCTGTCACCACCAGCTACGGACGAACTTGATGGAAGCTAGCAACAACACTCCCAGCCAAGCCTCAGGAGTCCTGGGCCCGGTGCCGACTGCAATTCAAGAAGTCAGCCCTCGGTCCGCTTCTTCCGAAGAACTGTGAGGAACTCATCTGTCCACTTCACCAACCACCTCCTTCCTAATCGAACAACAATGCACGTGGCAACGATCGCCTTGTTTCAAGACCAACTTGAGCTGCGAGGGACGGTGCCAAATATTTGGTCTAACGGTAAACTTTGAGCAAGGACCCTCCACGAGGCTGCTTCCCACCTTCTAGCTGGGTGTATATCGGAGGGGTTGTTGGTATTTAGAGAATTCATGAGGGAGGGAGTGGATGTGAAATACCCCCGCCCAAACCACCCCCCCCATGCTTAAAAAATATATCAAAGAGAACAAGTGTGTCTCCACGTGAAATTGTAGACATGTGTTTTCTATGTATTTCCCATTAGATGGTTAATAATCAGATGTAAATCATCTAGTGGATGCAGGGGACCAATCCCGGGGACCCTTTCTCCACCCAAGTCTGGCTGTTTCTGATGAGGCTGGAGCCCAACCTGGACAGAACAATGGGTGCCTCTTGGGTTCCGTGTGGGACAGGAAATGAAGCCATCAGGCATCCTACCTATGATTCGCACACCTTCCTCAAGCTGTAAATCCTTCAAATACTGAAGGAAGAAATAGAATTTGGGGAAATTTGGAAGAGGTGAGGTGGAGGGGCATACCTCGCTCAACAACCTTGTCCACAAATACTCCGCATTCGCTCCAGAATGAAGACACCTGTTCTCCCCAGATATTTTCTATATGGGCGCCATTCTGGATAGTTGAAAGCCTGCATCACAGTATCACATTCTTCTGTTAGCAAGAACTCTTGCCTTTTTTTAAAACATGAAATATCAGGAAGCCATTTGTCGCGGTGCAGCCCAACGAAAGGCAGCGGCGTTTAAGATAAATGTTATGAAAATTGCACACAGCATTATATCAAAACCCTTGGCAGTGTCGAAAAGCAAGATTTCGGAATCCAGTGAGGAGCTGAGGAAGAAAATTCAATTCCATTTTTTCACTTTGTCTGCCAATTTTAGAGCACTTAGTTTAAAATGGAATCTCTAAAGAATCAATTCAAATTAGCTTTACGGCTCTCCCCAAAGAATCTGCTTTAAAATAAATTGAATTGGGGCATGTGACATAATAAGTGAGCATAAAATGCATGTTAACTAGTCCAGAGGAAAAACTTATCATAATAAGGAAACAAATAATTTCACATGACTGAGCTAAAAATAGCCTTTGGATTGTCAGCTTCAAAATGGACCAAAAATAGGGGGAGTTGTTATCATAATGACATGGCGCATTTCCCCCTAATGAAATAGCCTTGAGTTTTGTAATAAATTACAGAAAGAGAATCCTTTGGGCAAAAAACGCGAAAGCAGACATGAGCTGCCTTTTAGAAGCAGAGTGATGGCTGGGAAAATCGCTTCCAGCGGCGCTGGCGCACCGAGGACTCTTCTTAGTGGCTCCATTAGTGAAGACAGGGCCGAGGAGCTGCATGCACCCGAGTTAGAGGGAGAATGATCCCTGAGAGTCTGCTGCCCCCTGGGCAGAACACAGCAGTGGTGCCATATCAGTTCTGTTTGGCTCCACTCTACTTCTGTCCATGTCTATTTCTGAACATTCCCTTAGATGCTTCCACTCCTTGGAAACAGTGGCCATGTCGTCATTGACTTTGTCATGCCCCCTACCCCACCCCTACCACCCCTACCATCACACTGTAGGAATTTCATAAATGTTTGAGGAGGAAACTGATGAATGCATGAATCCAATGTATTACTTAGGTCAGAGTACACTCAGGATTTGATTGTTAAATCCATAGTTGAGCTGGAAAGCGCCCGGTCCGTTTAACTGAGGTAGGGATGAGTTTAATTTAAGAGGGCGAGATCAGGTTCTGGTGGGGTTTCTTTGTTTTGTTTTGTTTTCTCCCCCTTACTGAATCAAGCAACAAATAAGTTGGTGAGTCATTGTAAAGGCTTAATGGAGTTCCCTTAAGGCTCTGCCCCAAACGACGACACACTTAGAGACATTCATCATTCATCCTCATGAGACTCAGTAGCATGGAATTTGCCCATAAGATGAAGTAGAGACCACTCTGCTCATGATATCTACAACATAGCTTAATAAATGAATGCTTTATTTCCTGCCACCTTTACCCAATACCTCATTTAAAAAATTTTCAATACATCCAATTCATTGGTCCACTCATCTACCCAGTCATCTGTCCAACAAGCAATGCAGTGATAAATAATAATAAGAGCCAACATTGCGAAGACTTTATCTTACATACTTTGGACATACGAAGGGGTTGCCCCCCCCCC
>NW_022103915.1:14377276-14381959 GCF_000313985.2 Echinops telfairi | reverse complement strand
GGAAAAATGATGTTGAACACAGCTTTACAAGGACAGTGCTATGGGAAAAACTCATGTGTACGAGTGGTTTTCTTGTTTCAAAAAAGGTGAAATGTCGATGGATGACACACCTCACTCTGGGCGTCCATCAAGTTCCTGAACAGATGAAAATGTTGGCAAAATCCATGCACTTGTGCTCCAAAACCAACGACGGACCACTGAAGAGATTGGAAAGTTGTCTGGACTATCTTGGAGCTGGGTTCAGCAAATTTTAAGGAAGATTTAGGAATGAGAAGCATTGCTGCAAAATGTGAACCTCAGGTTCTGACTGCCCCGCAAACAGAGCCTCGAGTAGAAACACGCCGTGCTTTGAAAGAACAGCTCTGAAGAGACACAGACTCCCCCACCCCCCCAAGATCATTACTGGTGACAAGACATGGTACTCTTCCTACGGCCCTGAAAACAAACATCAACCAAGCCAGTGGAAGACGCCATCGTCATCTCACCCAAAAAAGCTCCTCAAGTGAAATCAAAGACCAAGACGATGCTCATTTGTTTTGTTTTTTATGTGAGGGGGATAGTGCATTTGGAGTTCATTCCACCAGGTCAGACTGTTAATCAAACTTTCCATTTAGAGGTTCTGAAAAGATTGCGTAACAGTGTGAAGCAAAAAAGGCCTGATTTGTGGCAGACGGAGGACTGGTTTTGCCACTACAACAATGCACCTGTTCACACAGCCATCTCAGCGTGTCAGTGTTTTTTGGGGGGGAAAGCATTCTTTTCTGGCCCCACACACCTTATTCACCTGACCTTGTGCTGCACAACTTGTTTCTATTCCTGAGAATACAGAGGGACATGAAAGGACAGAGATTTGAAGTCGTAGAAGAGGTGAAGAAAAAAACAAGGGAGTTGCTGTCAGCCATCCAAACAGATGAGTTTGAAAAATGTTTCCAAGAATGGAATCCCAGATTTGACAAATGTATTAAGTGTCATGGAGAATCCTTTGAAAGTGATAAGGTTGTTTTGTTAAAAAAAAAAATTTAAATACATAGCTTTGAAAAAAAATCCGTTTTTTAGGGGGGGGTTCCCCCTTGTATTGTCAAGAGAGACCAGTCCTTGGAAAAGGTCAGCATACTTGGTAATGTGGAACGGCAGCAAAGATAAAGTACTTCATCCAGATGGATTGACACAGTGGCTGCAACAATGGGCTCAGATGTAGGAACACTTGTGAGGGTGGTACGGGTCAGTGCAGTGTTTCGCTCTGATGTGCACAGGGTTGCTATGGGCTGGATCCTACTCAATGGCACCTCACAACAACAACGAGCACATGTCAAACACTGTTGCAGATAGGTCATACACATCGACACATTTAATCCGCCCAATGGTTTTACGAAGGAAATACTTTTCATCCATATTTTACATAGGAAGAAACTGAGACACACCAAGATTTAATATCCTACCCAGATTCACACTGTTAGGAAGTAGGGAAGTTGAGATTTGAACAACAGAAAACCTGATTCCCAGGATCCTCAGTCTCCTGTCCTACGGATACAGACCTGGTCCGTGAACTTGTGGAGTTGACACTCTAGAGGGGAAAACAGAACTCAAACAAATCATTGTGCAATTTTAACCATAACCACTGCGTTGAAGAAAAGTGCAGGGTGTGCTAAGAGGGTGTGAAAGGAAAGCTTCTAGCCTACTCTGAAGAATTTGGAGGGGTTCGTTGCTGAGGACATGGGCTGTTGGATTGAGACCTGAAGGGTGGTTAGGAAATAAGTTAGTAACAGCATGTAGAAGGGAAAAAAGATCTATGCCCAGGAACAGAAAGTGGCCTTTGGTGCTTATGGAGGTCAACACGGTCCAAGGTCAACTCAAACTATTTCAGCACCCTTGATTCCATTGAGTAGCATCTCGTGGACCCAGCTATGCAAGTGGAAAATCCAGGAGCTAACCTAGTCATCCGCGCCCTCACTCGATGCTCTACTATCTCGCGTGTATATCACATTCTGTTGATTTTCACCTCCCAGAGGTCGATCAAACTCACTCACTTCCTTCCAGCCATCTCCTGCCTCCTGAATCCCAACACCGACATGTCTTGCTTGGATGCCTGTAGTGTTCTTCTGCCTCCAGAGCTTTCTAGAATGTCCTTCAGATTCTCACAGCTCTGTGCTCTACACAGCAGCAAGGCTGTTGGTGTTTTCAAAGGCAAATCTGGCCAGGCTAGCCCCGCCTTCACGTAAAAAATGTTCAATGGTCTCCCATTGCTCTTAGGAAAGAGACACAGTTCCCTACCATGGTCTGCAAAGTCCTGTATGGCCTGGCCACTTATAGAGCCAGCTGCATCTCAGGCCCATGCGCTGCTTCCCAGCTGCTCTGCCACCACCCTCTTCCTCTGATGGCTCCTTTTCACCCTGTACCTCCCATCAGGGGGCTCAGGCTTATGTTCTTCCCTCTTCCCAGCAGCCCCTGGCTCTCTTTGTTTGGTAAGCTCTTAGTCATCCTGTCCTGTCTCATTGAACCCTCAGGGAAGCCTGCCTGATTTCCCTGATCAAGCATCTGACCCGTCTCTTTCAAAGCATCTGCCTTGCTAAGTATTTCTCCTTTACAGAGCATAACACAGGTGCAATCTTATTTGGTCTCCTTGTTTGACTTCTGTCTTAACTAACTAGAAGGCAAGCTCCATGAGGGCAGGAGACATATCTGACCCATGGTGGGTGTTGTTATTAGATACGGTTAAGATGGTTTCAACTCATAGCAACTTGATGCACAACAGAACGACACAGAGCAGGTCCTGTGCCATCCTCACAATTGTTATACTAGAGCCCATTGTTGCCGCCATATTGCCAATGGTCTTCTTCTTTTTCACGGCCTTTCTACTTTACCGAGCATGATGCCCTTTCCCAGAGACTTATCTATCCTGATAACAAGTTCAAAGTACTTGAGAGGAAGTCTGACCATCCTTGCTTCTAAAGCGCATGATGGCTGTATTTCTTCCAGGACAGATTTGTTTGTTCTGTTGGCAGTCCATGGTACTTTTAAGACTCTTCACCAGCACCATCATTCAAATCCATCAACTCCTCTTCCGTCTTCCTTATTCCGTGTTCATGACTAGCATAAGAGGTGATTGAAGATACCCTGGCTTGGTTCAAACACACCTGAGTCCTCAAAGTGACATCCTTGCTCTGCATCCCTTTAAAGAAGTCTTACATACCGATTTACCCATTACTATGCATCGTTGGATCTCTTGAGCGCTGCTTCCATGAGCACTAGTTGTGGGTCTAAGCAAGATGAAATCCTTGATGTCAGTCTTGTCTCCATTAAGTTGTATGTAATACATATTTGAAGCTGAAATCCTTCATCAGCAAGTGCTTTAAGCCCTCCTCACTTTCAGCAAGCAAGGTGTGTCATCTGCAAAATGCTGGTTATTCAATAACATTCCTCCAATCCTGATGTCACATTCTTCTTCATATAGTCTGGTTTCTCTAATTATTTGTTTAACATACAGATTGAATCAGTATGGTGAGAGGACACCACCCTGATTCACACCTCTGCTGATTTTAAACCATGCAGTATTCCCTTGTTCTGTTGAAACAACGGCTCTTGATCGATGTAAAAGTTCTTTGTGAGCACCAGGGAAGTGTCTGAGATTCCCATTTTTCTCAACCCGAACCTTGAGACATGGTAGCTACTCAGTAAATATTTACTCCACGAATAAATGAATGAATGGATTAGGGAGCAAAAACATCAAGTCTATGAATGCAAATATACATAAGATAAAGAGTAAGCGCACAAGTAGACTTCACTTCTGGGAAGATTCACTTTAGGCCTGGGTCTCTAGGAATGTCCTGCATCTCAAGGCAAAGATGCCTTGCCTTGACTAATACTAGTATTAATTAATAATTAATGAATGGCCCCAGGACAGGATATCATGCTTGGTAGAGTGGAGGGCAGCAAAAAAGCGGAAGGCCTTCGGTGAGATAGATTGACACAGTGGCTGCAACAATGGGCTCAGGCATAGGAACGATTGTGAGGATGCTGCAAGACTGGGCCATGTTTGGTTTTGTTGGGCATAAGGTTGCTATGGGTCAGAACCAACCCCACAGCATTTTACAGCAGCAATAACAACGAACACAGGTGTGTGGTTAACATCCTGTGTCAGCTTGATTAGCTATGTGGCCATGCATCTAGTTGCTCCTGCATAGTATAATCCACTGTAAATTATAGTGAAATTATTTTCCATTGTGTAATCTACTACAATGTAACCAATCAAGCAGTTGTGAAAGGAGTTTCCCTAACGCGTGTCCTACCTCCAGAATATATCTAGATCTAGTGGCAAATTTAGCTGCATCTTCCTATAAGACTTACACATCAGATCTTGGGACAAAATATTGCAGGGCTCTCCAACCTGCCACACAATTTTGGACTGGCCAACCCCCCCACAATTGCACTGCGTACATTTCATTCACTCTTTCACTCAACGTCTATTTATATTTGTTATGTGTTTTCAAGTGTTTGACTCATAACAACCCTGCAGGACACGGAATGACTACCTCAGAGGATTCCTGGACTGCGATCTTTACGGGAGCAAACCACCAGGGGTTCCTCCTGCAGAGCCACGGGGGAGTTCGAAATGCCAACCTTTCGGTTAGCAGTGAAACATTTACCCATGTGCAACGAGGGTTAATCTACCTACCTACCTACCTA
>NW_022103915.1:14375054-14376341 GCF_000313985.2 Echinops telfairi | reverse complement strand
AGGAAGCATTTAGGAACTAGAGGAAAGTGGCATGTTTCATCGTTGCTACCCTGCACCCTGACTGGCTCATCTCCTCCCCATGACCCTTCTGTAAGGGGGTGTCCAGTTGCCTACAGATGGGCTTTGGGTCTCCACTCTGCACTCACCCTCATTTACAACGATATGATTTTTTGTTTTTTGAGATGTCAAGTTTTAGTGATGTACTATTCAGTATTTTCTTTTTAAAAAGAGGCAAGTATACTCTCCAGAGTATTGCAAAAACATCTAAAAATATGAACTCAATTTCCTGGCAATTAAAACAAAATGCGAAAGTGAGAGACATCTTCCTGTTTGTACCTCACCATGTTGATGCATGGCATGAGTCGCTTGGGCTCTGAAAGGGTCCTGGCTGGGTTTCATGGAGACAATGGCACAGGGAGGGAGCACCAGGGGATTACCACGGGGGAGGGAACATTGCTTCCCAAGCCTTCTTTTCTGAGAAACTCATTATTCACTTAATTATTCATTCTGTTTATTTACTGTATAGTTATTACACATAAATATGATGCAAATCCCCAGAATCCTCAAACACCAGCTGCCAGTTTCCCTCCTCAGTCCCCAAAGACATAGCCAAGCCATCACTGCGAGAATTAAAACAACAACAACTAAAACCCAATTAAAACGGTGCCAGCATGTTCATTTCCAAAAGAAAAACCCTGCAAATGAATAAGTTTTTTTAGTCACTCCCCTGACTGCATCAGCAAAGAAGAAAGTGGCAAACCAACTTCAAATGAAAACTGGCATATAATCGGGATTTCAATCACAGCTACATTCCGTGGTGTCTGCAGAGAGAGGGCATTGACCAAGTCAGTTTCCTCTCATCGCTCCCATTTTAAAAACTCAGTGATTGAAGGACCACCGAGTTTTGCTATTTAGACTACTGGTTTGTTTGGTGAAGTCCAATGATGGCAGAGGAGAAGCCAGGGGGGGAGCTGAGATGGTAGTTGGCATCAAAATCCTTGGGTCATACCATCTCTTCCTACTATGGGTCCAAGAGGGGTCTGCATCGTGCCCACCGGAGTATGTGGCTTTATGCTCTCTTCTCAGTCACATATTCAGGTGCGCAAGATGCAGACCCCTCTTGGACCCACAGCAGGAAGAGTGACCCAAGGATTCTAAGACACTAAACGATCATGTCAAGTCCCCACTCCCCCAACTGAATCCAGCACAGGTCATCCTCTCCAGGAGGGAAGAAGGCCCGAGTCTGGGTGCCCGGCTTAGGGAAATGGTAGGCACAGAGAGAACCAT
>NW_022103915.1:14372339-14373741 GCF_000313985.2 Echinops telfairi | reverse complement strand
CTGCCAGTTGCCCTGCGAGTTAAAGGAGCTGAGGCGAGTCAAATGCTCAGCACCGTGTCTGCCAAAGACACAATCAATACTGTTTTTTAAGATGCTTACGTTGCTAAGTTCCAGGGCAGGTAGCCGCTCAGCCTAGCACAGGACAACACTCTGAGGGTAACCCTGCTCTTTTGTCTTTTTTTTTTTTTTTAACTTCTTATTTCTCAGGCAGTTGATAGACTTGTTTGCTTCACTCTTTAACAAGACTGTTGCTATTCCTGGCACCTCAGCTTAAAATAAGCTCGCTACCTCCTATCCCATCATGCCTCGCAGCCATCTTTCTTACCTGTTGCTGAGATTTCCCAGCCCCGTAACCTAATTTGGGCGCTTTTTTATCCTTCTTCTTCTTTTCTGCTGAGAAGGCAAAAACATTTTCTAATCTCTTCGGCAACCACATCGTAAAATATCTGCCCCCACCAAACACACAAAAGGTCTTCATTAATAATATATGGAATAAGCAAGCTGTATACTATTTCATTATTGCTTTCCTATTAACATAACATTAATAATCTGTTGCTGCGTTAAGAATTCATGCGTGTGTCCAGTGGAAAGCCTGATATATTAAGTTAGGGCTGAAATTAGATCTATTACAGAGTGACACCCAGGATAGCAGGAAAGAAATGCGGTATAACTGGGAAAATCAATTTCAAATTAAAATAAAATCATTCTGTCTTATGCTTCCATTTTCAAAGCAGCCGCTCTTGTGGGTCGGCTCTGACATTACCTCACTCTGAGAGGCAGTCAGCCCCTGCCCTCCCAGCAGGCATTTCCGGTTTGGTTGCTCCAGAGTCTTCTCTAAGAAGAGGCAGGAAGTGGGATGGGAGATGAGGCAGCAGGCAAGAAGGAGTGCCGGGGAAGTGTGTGGCAAAACCAAACCAAACCAAACCAACTCAGAGCAGCACCTCAGTCAGACTGGAGGAGGCTGGGCTCTAGCTGCATAAAAATCAGGAACCCTTGGAGCTAGGGAGCCCCTTGGGGATCTGCAAATCCACGGTCCGAGATGCATCAGACATTCATGATAGTGCTGTCCCCTGCCCCACCCGCTCCCTCTCTCTCTCACACACATGTGGTTCCAGGGCCCATCAAATCAGTCTGCAAATTCCAGCCCTTTCTTGGAGTGCCATCATGAACTTCAGCATGGTGCCCAGTCAGTGAGCTCCTACCATCTTTGGACCAAGCATCTCCTCAGCTCCCTTGTCAGGACACCTTTTCCTCAGAGCACTCCTTCATGCTTAGTGGCCTCCTCACCAGGCAGGAGAGGACATTGAGGCCTTGAGAAAAGAGCTCTGAGTTAGTGCACCCAATGGCATTGTCTGGGAGGGTTCTTTCTGGTCACAGTGAATTTTTTTTGTAAAAGAAGTTT
>NW_022103915.1:14353476-14370898 GCF_000313985.2 Echinops telfairi | reverse complement strand
AGAATGATGAAGTCAACATATGTACTAATGTGCTGGACACAAATGACTTATGTACAGATTGTGATGAGTTGTATGAGCCCCTAATAAAATGATTATTTAATTTTTAAAAAAGGTGAAGTGTTGCTTGGTGACAAACCTCATTCTGGACATCCATCAACTTCCCAAATGGGCAAAAAGGTCAACTCATAGTGCAGTTGGAGTCCATTCCACCAGGTCAGACTGTTAATCAAGCGTTCTATTCAGAGGTTCTGAAAAGATTGCATAACAGTGTGAGACCAAAAAGGCCTGATTTTTGGCAGATGGTGGACTGGTTTTGCCACCACGACAATGCACCTGCCCATGCAGCCATCTCAGTGTGTCAGTTTTGGGTAATTAAACAGCATGCCTCTTTGCCCACATACCTGACTCACCTGACCTCGCTCTGTGCAACTTCTATTTGTTTCCATAAAAGTAGAAGGACATGAAAGGACAGCGATTTTGATGACACAGAAGAGGTGAAGAAAAAAAGCCGCCCAAACAAATGAGTTTGAAAAATGTTTCCAAGAATGGAGTTGCAGACTTGACAAATGTATTAAGTGTCACGGAGAGTACTTTGAAGGTGATAAGGTTGTTTTGTAAAAAAAATTCTGGGTTTTTTTGGGGGGGTGGTAACCCCTGATCTATCACACTGGCCCTCGGGAAACTCTCCCTCTCATTCATCAGTGGATCAAGACTTGCCACACATGACACATTGCGTCAGGCATTGAGGGCATAAACATAAGACTTTAGGGAATTCACAATAGACTTCACGACAGCTCCAGAAACATAAAGATGATGGGGCAGCGTCAGGAGACTGACGAGCGTCAGAAGATTGGGCGACTCGTCTCCTGACAGAGCTAGCGAAGTTGTCTTACAGGAGGGGATGTCTGCAGGGCTTTGGGAGTAGGAGGGCGACTAGGTGGTTTCCATGGAGTGTCTGTCTCCCCCTCAATCTCTGTCTAAAGAGGAATGCCCACAATACCTTCCTGGTGTAGAATAATATTTGCATAAATCACAATGCCACATGACTCTCACAGCTGACTGATCCCAGAGCAGCCAATCTGAAAGTCAGCCAGGACCCTACAGGACCGTTTAGAGTAGCGGTTCTCAACCTGTGCGTCGTGACCTCTTTAGGGGCCGAATGACCCTTTCACAGGGGTCGCCCGACTCATAACAGTAGCAGAATTACAGTGATGAAGTAGTAACGAGAATAATTGGATGTTGGTGGGTCACCACAAGATGAGGAACTGTGCTAAAGGGTCGCAGAGGCATTAGGAAGGTTGAGAACCACTGGTTTAGAGTGCAGCTCACTAGAACTTTCTACAGTGGTAGAAATGCTCTATTCTGCGTTGTTCAACATGGTAGCCACTAACCATGTGTGGTGTAGTAGGTTATGTGTTGGGCTACTAGCTACCAAGTCAGCATTTCAAATCCACCAGCCACTCTTCAGGAGGAAGATACGAGTTTCTACTCCCATAAAGATGTTCAGTCTCGGAAACCCACAGGAGCGGTTGGTTCCACTCTGTCCTGCCGGGTTGCTAGCAGCCAGCCTCTACTCAGTGGCATTGAGTGTGGGTCCCTTTTTAACCACGTGTCAGTATGCAACATTGAAATGTGGCTGCTCTGATCAAGGGGCTCAATTGATCGGTTTATTTATTTTAAATTAGTTAACCATTACACTTAAATAGTCGCGTTGGACAGCATTGCTTTAGATCAGCACATTGACTGTGTGATTCCAATTTAAAACAAACTGGTGTAAGCGTAGATTTCAGGTTGCCCTATGAGTTTACAGGTAGTATTGGAACATTCAAGCGCACTAAGCCTTGTCAGATTTTAGAGCTTAGCTTGTTAAACTTAAAGGGTTCATTTAGGTGCATGTTGTCATTGGGAGCCTTCAAATTGATTCTGACTCGTGACTCTATGCACCACAGAACGGCCCACGGCCCAATTCTGTACACTGGTTCGCTGATGGACTTGAAAGTGAGAATTGAGCAAATCTACTGAGACGGCCATTGGATTTAATGGTTCCTTAGGGGTATGGAAGGAGCCCGGTGGCACAGGGATTGCTCACGGGGCTGTGATGTGCAGAGTCAGCAGTTCGAAGCCATCAGCTGCTTCTGGGACAAAGATGGGGCTGTCAACTCCTATAAAGAGTTAGTCTCCCATAGAGTCACTAGGAGTCAGCAGGGACTCGATGGCAGTGAGCTTGGGGTATGGGCGTAGAGGTTGAGGGGTAATGGGAACTAATAATGATGAGTACAAGAACAAGGAAAAGGCTCCCAAACGAATTGTGGTGATGATTGGACAACTCTTCTTGATATAATTGAACGATTGAATTGTATGGTATGTGAATTATATGCCAATAAAACTGTTACAAAAAGAGAGAATTAATTTGAAGAGAATTGATTTGAAAACATTCAGAATAAGTCCTCTGACTACAGTGGAATGAGCCAAATATCCATCAATAAAAAATAACTAGAAAGCCCACGACTTTCTTTGAAGTTCTAACAATTCAATTCTGAATAATATAGGCATCAAAGAAGAAATCTCAAGAGAAACAGGAAAATAATTTGAGCTGAAAAGGATGCAGATAAAACAGAGCAGGCTTTGGAGGGAGCAGCTAAAGCAGCGCTTCTAAGCCCAAGCCAAGCTCCCTGCCCTCTAGTCAATTCTGACTCGCCGGGACCCTAAGAGCCTGAAATATGTGCATTAGAAAAGAAGACAGGGAGAAGAAGAATGATCTTAGACTCTTTGAAAGAAGAGCAAAAGAGAAAAAGGGAAATAATAATAAAGTAGAAATAACAACCCCAAATACAGAAGTCACAAGTTTATTTTTTGAACTGGTAGACCTCTAGAAAGATCAGTCAAGAAGAGATACCTCAATACGTCATTTTATACATGCAGTTGCAGCAGCTGTTAGCATTGGGCTACTAACCTCGAGGTTAGCAGTTCAACCCCCCTAGCTGCTTCTTTAGAGAAAGATGAGGCTTTCTCCTCCCGTAAAGAATAAGAGGCTCAGAAACTCACAAGGGCAGTTCTCCCCTGTCCAAAGGTCGCTGTGCGTCGGAAGGAACTGGATAGCAGTGAGTTTTTGCTTGTTTGCTTTAGTGGTGCTTCTGTTAAGCACTTGGTTGCTAACTGAAGGGTCGTCTGTTTGAACCTACCTAGTGACTCTTTGCAGACCCTCTGTTTTACCAAGCGTGAGTTCCCTCTCCAGGGAATGGGTTCTTCTGATAACAGATCCGACGTAACCAAGAATGAAGTCTTACCATCCTTGGTTCTAAGGAGCATTCTGGCTCTAGTTTCTGTAAGACAGATTTGTTCATTCTCTGGCAGTGTATATGTAATTTATTTTGCCAACACCATAATTCAAAGGCATAAATTCTTCAACCTTCCTTCCTTCCTCACTCTCCAGCTTCCACGTGTCTGTGAGGTAAGCCTCAGGCATCAAAGTGCTCTCTTTGCTTTTAGACACGTTCCTTCGAGGTCTTTTGTAGCAGAGTTGCCCAATGGGACACAGAGTCTGATTTCTCGATTCTCGCTCGGTTTTCTTTACGCTGAGGTGTGATCGTCATCCGTAAGTTCTTCAAGTTGGCTTTACGTTCCACAAGTGTGTGTGTGTGTGTGTGTGTGTGTGTGTGTGTGTGTGTATCCAAGGTTGACAATGAGTCTTCCCCCATCCAGATCCCACGTTCCTCCTCATCTCCTCCAGCTTCTCAGACGAGAGGCTCGGTGTGTAGATTGCAGAAGAGGACACAACTCTAACACACACCGTGTGTGACTTTAAAGCACTTAGTACCTCTGTCTTTGGCTTGACCAATGGCCTCCAAAAAGATGACAGCCTAGGAGGCCCTCTGGGGCAGTTCACGGTGAGCGGAAAATGGACTTGACCCCACCTGCGAGACGCAGTGACAACTGAAGGAAATGTCACAGAATGACAAAACCCACCTTCACCCGATAGAGGCGATTTCCTGGGTTTATAGTTGAGCTCATAGGACGTGACAGACTATTAAATAAAAGCATGAGGACTTTTCTCTTTAAAATGCTAGTAAATAAAATACTGAATTTATCTGTAAAGCCAAGCAAGTTCCTGAGTGGCTCCGCAATGACCTGCTGGCTTTCATCTGCTGGGGCTCACGAAACATATCATTCCTCTAGTTACTGAATGCTTCCTCCCCCCACCCCACCCCCACTACCATGACCCAGTTCTACCTTACAAATTCGTCCAGACCTGAGTACACACATTGGTACAGATAAGAGATCTTGACACATGGAATCCCAGGGCGGAATACCGCCCCCCCCCACAAACCAACCAAACTCACTGCCCTCGAGTCCATGCCAACCCACAGCCACCGGATAAGACAGGGTAGAACTGGCCCTGTGGGCTTCTGAGATTGTTCGGGAGTAGAAAGCCTCATCTTTCTCCTGCGTAGCAGCTGGTGGTTTTGAACTGCTGACCTTGCAGCAGCAACCCAACACATCACCACTATGCCACCAGGGCTCCCACACATATCATCCAGTGGGTGAATACCCCAAAGCAAAACAAGCAAACAAACATGGCTGTGGGGTCCGTTTGAACTCACTGTGACCTTAGAGGACAAAGCAGGACCGCCCTTCTGGGTTTCCATGGCTGCAAATCTTTACTGAAGCAGAGCGGCCCATCTTCCTGGATGGAGTGTATGCTGAGTTCAAATCGCCAGACTTCTGCTTCGCTCTCGGGGGCTGTCACCATTGTGCCACCAAGGTAATTCTCTCTGGAAGCTTTGAAGGAGGAACCAAACGCTCCATGCCACCATTTTAGCTTTCAGGGTCCTTGGCATGACCTTGCTGCTCATGGACACATCTGCGTCTGTCGCCATGGGGCACCTGCCTACCCTATGTCTGCTCTCTCTCTCTCTCTCTCTTTTTAGTCATCTTATTGGGAGCACTTACAGATATTATAACAATCCATAATTCAGTTTGATCAAGTACAGCTGTACGATTGCTGCCACCATCATTTTCAACACATTTCTTTCTTCTTGAACGCTTTGATATCAGCTCCTCGTTATCCCCTCTCTCCCCCAGCCTACTACCCTCCAGGAACCCTTATTATTATATATTATATTATATATATTTAATTTATTATTATTATTTCATGAAAAGATCATTTTATTGAGGGCTCTTACAGCTGCTATAACAATCCATACATCAATTTGTACATATGTTACCATCATTACTTTCTAAACATTTAGTTCCTATTTGAGCCCTTGGTATCAGCTCCTTGTTTTTCTCTCCCTCCACCGTCCACCCACTGTGACCCCTTGATAAATTATAAATTATTTTCATATCTTACACTGACCAACCACTGTCTCCCTTCCCCCATGGTTTCTGTTGTTTGTCCCCCTGTGGGGGTGTATGTGGTTATGTGTCAGTCATTGCAATCAGTTTCCCCTCACCCCCCTTCTCACGTTCCCCCTACCATCCTGGTATCACTGCTCCCATTCCTGTTCCTGGATTCCGATTCTGTGTGCTGTGCGCTCTTATCTATACTTGTGTGCATGCTCCAGTCTAGCCTGCAGTGAAAGGCAGGACTGGGGTCATGATAGTGGGGGGTGAGGAAGCCTCAAGGAACCAGAGGAATAGTGTGTGTTTTATTGGTGCTATACTGTGTCCTGGTTGACTCATCCCTTCCTCGTGACCTTTCTGTGAGGGGATGTCCCATAGTCTACAGATGGGTTTGGAGTCCCTGCTCCAACCCCCTCATTCTCAACAATATGTTTTGTTTGTTTTGGGTCTTCTGATGCCTGTTACCCGATCCCATTGACAGCTTATGATTGATTGCACAGGTTGATGTGCTTCTTCCATGTGGACTTGCTGGTTCTCTGCTGGATGTCTGCTTATTTAACTTCAAGCCTTTAAAACCCCAGATGCTATATCTTTTGATAGCCAGGCACCATCAGTTTTCTCCACCACATTTGCTTATGCACCCATTTTGTCTTCAGCGAGGGTGAACATCACAGAATGCCAGGTTGTTATAACAAAGTGTTGTTGTCCTGAGGCAGGGTTTGAGTAGAGGCCCAAAGTCTGTCCACTACCTCAGTGTATTTCATTATATTATACTATGTATATTTTGCCATATCTTACACCATCCAATGTACCCGTTCACCTGCAATTCTGTTATTCATTCCCTTCCAGTGGGATAAACCGTCATCATTACTATCAGTTCCTCCTTCCCCCTTTTCCCCCTCCCTCTCTTCCCGTACCCTCAGGAATCGTAACTTCTGTTGCTATTTCTGAAAGGTCAATCTATCTTGGGTTTCATGCATCGAACGATCTTCATTATACAAAAGGTCTCTCTTTTCTAAGGTGCCATGCACAGGAGTAAGGACCAGCACTCACCCTTCTCCTGTACAACTTAACTGACCACCTCTTCAGAGGAAGACCTTATTTTCCCAAACAAGGTCACTTTCAAATCCACGGCAGTCGGCCGTCAGCAAGTCTTTAGAGCAGGGTGAGGGGGTGCAATTCAATCCAAGCCCGAGGCAATCTCTTCCAGAGTTGTGATGCTGAGCCGGCGCGACTGCAGGAAGTACAAGCTACAGTTTGTCACCAAGTGCGGGCGCGCTCCATCCATTAACAGGACCTTTGAGACCTGTCATAGGGAAACGCAGGACATCACATTAAAAGTGGGTGGCACCTTACCGTTTTCTCGGCCTTGTGAAGGATTCTGAAGCTTTTTTCAATCGATCCCAAACCAAGGGAATTCTGCCCTAGAAATGCACGTTGGAAGCACTAAAATTGGATAGCTAGGAACTTTTTTCTTGGGTATTTTTGAAACACAGATCAAAAGCAGGTACTTTAAACTGTCCGTGGTCTCTCCTTGGTTAGAAACTAACCCAAATCATGAAACCGACCGTGCATATCCTTCCTCCCTGCCAGGACCTGACCCAGAGGGGCGGCTCTGCGAAGGACTCTCCAGAGTGGCCTTCAGCCTTCCTTGGTATGGATTCCAGCCAACTATCTGCCTGGCTGACGTCTAAACTTGATTACCGATGTAAAGGGTGGCAAAGCCTGTCGTTTCCATGATACAGAAACGATTTGAAATAAAAAAATAAGCTTATACTTTGAGGACAGTTTTAGACTTAAGGAAAATCTGTGCCGACGGTGCAGAGAGCTCCACATACCCCACACCCAGTTCCCCCGTTCACCCCTCGAGTGAGCACCGTCCACTCGTTACACTGAATGGACTGGGACTGAGACGTCATTTGTCACTAAAGTCCATACTCCCTTCGGACTTCCGTGGCTCTTGCTGAATGTCCTTTGCCTGTTCCAAGCTCCCACGTGACAGTCACCACATCCCTCAGGCTACTTGGGACCTTGGCAGTGTCGCAGACTTGCCTGGTGTTTGGTGATGGACAGTTTGGTGAAGGATTAGTCAGGTATTCTGTAACTTTTCTCTGCCCTGGGACGGCTCTGATGTTTTTCTCGGGATTCAAGTGGCGTGACGGGTTTCAGAGAGGAAAACCACATAGGTAAAATAGCATTAACAGCTCATAGCTAAGCGACAGAGGAGCAACGTGATTTATTACGGTTGACGCTGAATCTGACCATCTGGCTAGGGCCGCGCGTGTCTGTTTTAGTCATTGTAACATCACTGTCCTCCTCTTTCCCAAACTATGCTCTTCGAAGGCGGCCACAGCCTGTGGGAACTTCAAAAAGTTTGTGGAAAAGTCGATGAGTTCTTGATTGAATTTCCCCATGCACTTTTAAATGCCCCCTGATAGGCTGTCAGGGAGTGCTGGCGGCATAGTGGACCACATGCAGGGCTGCTGGCCACTAAATCAGCAGTTTGAACCCACCAGCTGTTCTGCAAGAGAGAGATGGGGCTTTCTGTTGTCATAAAGATTGACAGTGTCAAAAACTCAGAGGCAGTTCTACTCTGTCCTATAGGGTCTCTCTGCATCAGAATGGACTTAATGGCAGTGAACTTGGTTTTCTGGATATGCTGTTCATACATAAGGAGCCCTGGTGACATGGTGTTTACCTGTTGGGCCACTAATTGTAAGGTCAGCAGTTCGAAGCCACCAGGTGCACCTTGGGAGAAAGATGAGGCTTTCTACTGCCGTGAACAGTTCCAGTCTCAGATACTCAGAGGGGCAGTTCTACCCAGTCCTATAGGGTCGCTGTGAGTCGGCATTGACTCAATGGCCATGCGTTAGGTTCTTGGGGTCCACATTTAAGAGTGGAATTATGTTCCCCCTCTTTAAGGGTAGACTTTCAACATAAATTATTTGAAATTTTTCTACAGGGGAGATTTTTCTCTTTTTATTCATTTACTTTCCCAATCTTTCTTGGACTCTTGGATATTAATTTTATTCGTTGAATACACTTTCAATACACCCACTCCTCACTTATTGGCCTGACTAGGTTCCAAAGACTGAGTCATTGTGTGAAAAATGCAAAAATGGAAAATGATTACATTAGATTATAAAATAGAGGATTACATCATTGCCTAATCTCCAAATCATATCATTCCATTGCTTTCAAGTCAGCTCATCACACAACTTCCAAATTACATAATGGCCTAATTAGGGAAGAAGCAACTTATATTTTATATAACTGCCAACCCACCGAGAATCAAGACCCAACCACTATGACTCACCTTTCAACCTCCTGTTCTTGACATATGCACATTATTAATGTGCAAAATAGTAAAACTGCAGACTTTTGACCATTGATGGAAACGTGAAATGCCAGAGGGTGGGAGAGTAGGTAAGTGAAGAGCAGGTGTGCCCCTTGATTGATTCTGTTGCCCTCAAATTTTCCAGCTTTAGCTGTTGGGAACTCTTTCCAGGGGCTCTGTGTCCCTCTGACACAATTCCATAAATGTAGTGTCTCTTTGTCCTGTTTCCTTTTAAGTGTATTCCTTACTCTGTGCTACACGATGCTCCAGGTGCATATAGTCCCTGCTCCAGCTCTAAAAACAGCCATTTCTGCAAAGATCTTGGGCTGAAGAGTGGTATCAGGCACCAGACTGGGACAACAGGTGTACTATGGGGGCACAGCTGCTTCCCGGCCCCCTCAGCTGTCAGGACAAGGCAATATATATGTGGGGTGGGAAGGGAAGACAATTTTAGCCTCTGTCCTCGGCTCCTGGGAAGTAACCTGGGGAATGATGGACGGAGCCTTTATTTGAACCCTCCAGACCCTACCGGAGGATCTGTGCTAACCAGTGGGCGCTGACCATACCAGAAAAGACTCACCGGGCAGACTAGCGTCAGCTAACCTTAAGCCCCACCCTCAAACTCCTCTCCCAGCAAATACACTCTGACCCATAGCAACTAGAAATAGGCTTTCTGAGGCTGTCAGTCTTTATGGGAGCAGACAGTGTTATCTTTTTCTCTCTGACCAGCTATCTGGTGGATTTGAACCATAGACCTAGAGGTTAGCAGTACAGCGCTTACCTGACAGCACTCCTGGGGCTTCACAAAGTGAAATGATGCTTATTAAGACACCTGCACAATGTTACAAAAGTCCTGGTGGTACTGTCAGGTAAGTGTTGAACTGCTAACCGCAAAACTGGTGGTTCAAATCCACCAAGGGCCACGAGGACTCCTAATCCTCCTTAAGCAAAACCAAACTCACTGCCATCGAGTTGATGGCTCGTGTAGGGGTAGCAGTGGTTGCTGTCAGGTACCAGTGAGTCAGTTCTGACTCATCGTGCCCCTGTGTACAACAGAAGGAAGCACTGCCCGGCCCTGCGCCATCCTCACAATTGTTCTTACATTCAAGTCCACTGTTGCAACCACGGTGTCCACCTACCTTGTTGAGGGTCTTCCCCTTTGGTGCTGTCCCTCTACGTTACCAAGCACGAGGTCCAGGTCACACGTGAGAAGAAGTCTCGTCTTCTTGCCTCTGAGGAGTACTCTGGCTGTGCTTCTTCCAAGACGGATTGGTCTGTCCTTTTTGACAGTCCACGGTGCTTATGATATTTTTTCTTCACCATCATGGCAATATGTATTGAAGCTTCATCCCTGTCTTTTTGTGGCCTGAGAGAGCATCTATTTTTACCACTGGATAGTCTCCATCATCCACCCCAGGGTGCAGTGGGTTACTTGCTGGGCTGCTAAGAACCCTAGGACGCAGAGTAGAACTGCCTCTGTGGGGTTCTGATGCTACCTATCTCCACAGGAGCAGAGAGCCTACCTTCCTCCCATGCGACAGCTGGCAGGTTCAACCTGCTCACCTTGCGGCTAGCAGCCTGACGCATAACCCACTATGCCACCAGGGTTAAAAGTCAGAGAAAGGTTAAATGAAAATGGACTGAGCCGTGAAAAGGAAGCTAAGTCACGAATAAAGTGCTGTGCATAGCAAACGTATATCAGTAAATGTTGTTAAGTGCCGCATTTATGGTAAAACCCACAACACGACTATCTTAAATTCATATACGTCTAAATAAGCATGTGTTAGGAAGGAATGAGCAATCAGGGAAGTAGTTCACTGGCAATAAGAGCCAAAGGCACATGAAACATAAATTAATTATACCCTTTGAATCTGAGTGTTCAAGAAAACGGAAAACAGCAGTCTGGCTGGCATCTGTCCTTTTACTCACAGGTATCAGTGAGCTGCCTGGAGTTTTCACTTCCTCTTCTTGAAAACCATGCAAAATATGCCAATGAGATACACCTGAGAAACAGGTGGACCAATGTACTCACCAAAGCTTTAGTACCAAAGTCTATCTCCATCAGACCTTCCCAATAAATTGTGAATCTCTAATTCTACCACAGAGACCAAGGGCAGTTAAACTTCTCATAAATGTGTCTGGTTGAAACAAGGCTTTTCCACCTTCTGAGTATTCTCTTGGCTTCAATATAAAAAGTTCCTCTCCCCCCAGGAGCGAAGTATTACTGGAAATTATTAGCTGCATGGAAGTGATGTGATACAAGCCCACCAGAGGAGAAAATGCCCCACTTTTAATGTCAGTCATAGTCCCAGGTGAACCACAGGGAGAGACACAGAGCTTCGCCCTGGTGCACGCTGCATGGACTAAAGAAGTCTCAAGAACACCAGCATTTCAAATGATCCCTTCCACACCCTGGGTGCAAATGTACCACTCAGGTGTCTGGGTAGGTGCATGGTTGGAAAGTAAGAGAAAAGGGCTGTGAAAGGGGAGTTGGTAAGGGAGAACCAGCGACATATCCCTGGGCAAAATTCTCCTCCGGAGAGACTTTCAGGAGAAAGTACATGTGGAAGTTGGGGTTCTGGCCACCGTCTCCACTGACGTGATCCAGGCCTACATTTAAACCCTCGGGACTTTCCTGCTTACGCTCAGGGCTACAGATGCACCCAGTTTGAAGAACATCGTTACAAAAGAGCCTAGAAATTCTGAAGGGAACAGACCATAAGCCCATTACAGCGAGTCAGTCCCAACTTGTAGCAAATCTACAGGCCAGAGTGAAACACCCCCATGAGGTTTAATCTGTACAGAAGCAGAGTTCCACATTGCTCTTCTGTGGAGTGGCTGATGGAGTCAAACGGCTGACCTTTTGGTTAGCAGTTTAGTGATTAACAGACTATTGTCACTGCTATAATAGCAGTGAACACTAACTAAACTTTTTTTTTTAATTAAGGGAAGGGGTAAAAAAAAACTATTCTAGAAAGAGTTGTGCTTCCGATTAACGAAATTAGACAGATGTCAAGCAGAGGTATATATCTTCCTGGAGACAGGGGCTGAGTCTGGGCAAGGAGTGGCACCCCTGCCCCTCACACCAACAGTTTAATGTTCCTGTCTCTAACTCAAAGTTTGGCAGTATGAGCCCACCTGCAGGCACCCAGGAAGAAAGGCCTGGTGATCCACTACTGAAAAATCAGTCACTGCAAACCCGATGAAGCACAGTGCTAATTGGGGTCACCAGGAGTCAGGAGTAGGATTGCCATTGCCAAAGAGCTCTGCTAGACTAAGAAGAATCCTTGGGAGCTTTTGATAGCCATGTGGACTGGCGTGAAGGGAATTGGTTAGCAATCCCAACTACCAAAACAACCAAACAACCAAACGCTCACTGCCAACGAGTTGATTCCCACTGCTAACCGGGTCAGACAGAGTCGAATGACCCCATGTGGGTCTCTGAGGCTATAAATCTTTAAGGAAGCAGAAAACCTCGTCTTTCCCCCAAGGAGTGACATGGCTGGTGGTCTTGAACTGCAGACCTTGTAGTTAGCAGCCCAATGTATAACCACTACATCACCAGGGCTCCTTGGGAGTCCAAACACAGAACTAATTCTTCTGACTTTCCAATTTTCCTCCAATGAGGATGTTCCTTAAAAGGAGGGAAGGAGGCTGGGGACTGGGCTGGAAGGGACCGAAGGAAGAAAGATAAGAAGGAGGGAAGTAGGTGAGAAAGGCAGAGAGGAAGGGTGCAGCGCAGCAAGCATGGAAGAGAGAGCTAACCCCACCCCGCGAGCAGTCCAATCCCAGCGGCAACAAGAAGAACTTGGAAAAGAAAGTGGATGGAGCACCACGTCCCCCACGTTGGAACTCCAAAAAGTCACTACCTACCAGGGGTGGACTTCCTTTGGTGAAAGAGATGATACCCAGACTTGGGTCCTGCCTCACATGGACTATGTCCTATGCCAGGACTGCTCTCTCTAGACAACAGATCCAAAGTACGTGCGACGAAGTCTTCCCATCCTCACTTCTAAGGAGTATTCTAGCCGTACTTCCTCCAAGACAGATTAGTTGGCTCTGTCGGCAGGCCCTGGTACTTTCCATAGTCTTTGCCAGCACCATACTTCAAATGCATCGATTCTTCTTTGGTCTTCCTCGTTCAATGCCCAACTTCCATGTGCCTAGGCAGTTTGAGGCCCGGTGGTGTAGTGGTTACACGGTGGGCTCGAACTGCAAGGTGAGTAGCTCGAAAGCCCAGCTGCAACACAGGAGACAGGCGGGGCTCTCTACTCCCGTCCAGATTACAGGTTCAGAAGCTCACACGGGGCAGTTCTACTCTATCCTATAGGGTCGCTGTTGAGTCGATGGCATCGGTTTGGTTTGGTTTTGAGTTTGTGTCGGGCACACCTTAGTCCTCAAAGTACCATCCTTGCTTTTCATATACAGAGCTCTTGTGCAACAAGACACATTCAGTGCAGTGTGTCATTTGCTCTCTTGATTGCTGAATCTAGGAACACTGGTTGAGGATCCAAGCAAGACAAATCCTTTGCAACTCCAGTCTTCCCGTCATTTATCATGAGGTTATTCCCGATTGGTCCTGTGGAGAGGATTTGGGCTTTCTTTACATCCTGTTGTCATCGGTGCTGAAGGCTGCAATTCTTGATCTCCATCAGGAAGTGCTTCCAGTCTTTGAGTGCTACACAAGCCCCCACAGAGTGACACCCTGACAGAGGAGTGGTGACACTGTGTGTACATACACGATCCCTCACTCACATTGTGTTCTATCCAGTCAGTATTGTTGGCACTTCTGAAGTCACACCCTATAGCAAATGTATCTGTTTTGCTCATAGAGATTTCCTTTAAGGATAAGTGATCCATAAAACAGAGAGAATATCAAGATTTAAGTTTATGGTTTTTCATATAAATTGCCTCGCCCCATGCCCCCAAACTAGAGTAATATTCTTTCTGAGTCATGCTTCTGAGTATCCCACCATGGTAGTAGTGTAGGGGGACTTTAGATCGGACACTCTATTTTCTTATGTCAAATTGCTTTAAGACACAGTTCTATCCACATGGCCAAGCCAACTTGAATTGTTTGGTAATAAGGGTCATTTTGTGAGCTCCTATCCCCAGTTGGATCACAATGCTTATGTTCGTGTGTGCGACGTCTGTGGCTTTAACTTCCTAATTCTCCAGTTCCAAAGAGATTTCTTAAAGGTCACAAGCTAAGAAGAAGGGACAACATTGACAGTTTGTTTTTTATTAAATAAATTGCAAGTCTGAAATTTAGTAAAAGTGTGAATGCCAAGAAAGTGATTGTTGGAATACTGTTTAGAATTTATGCACATGAGTGGGTATTGCCCCGTGAGAACACGCATCTATTTCAAAGATGCTTCTGCTGCATGGAGAATTTCCAGAGCTCTGGTTTGAAAGCATCCTTTAGAGTTGGCAGCACATTTTCAAAGGTCTTGTCTCTGGTGGCAACTTTCCATTCTTTGAAGATGAGTTTGATTAATAAAAACAGCCCAGTGTAATTTGGGTCAAGCTTGGTAATATGGAAATGGGAATTAATACTATTAGTATCCACTGTGAAAAACCTGGAACAAAGGAATATCAGTGCTGATGTCAGATAGATCTTGGCCCAAAGCAGGGACTATGAGAAAAATGTTTATTTGTGTTTTATTGATTATTGATCAGAAGCACCTAGGGATAGCATTGAGAAGAAGGGGAATTCCAGAATGCCTGATGTGCCCACGTGGAACCTGTACAGGGATAAAGAGGCAGTCGTTCAGACACAACAAGGGAATACTGCATGATTTAAATTCAGGAAAGGGTGCCTTGGGGTTGTATCGGCTTACGATAGTTATTCAATCTCTAAGCTGAGCAAGTCATCTGAGAATCTAGGATATATGAAGAAGAGCTCAGCATCAGGACTGGACGAAGGCCTATTAACAACTTGCAATATGCAGGCACAACTTGCTTGCTGAAAGTGAAGAGGACTTAAAAGTACTTGCTGATGAAGATCATGGTGTTCAACCTTCAGTATGGATTACAACTCAGTGTAAAGAAGACCAAATCCTCACAACCAGACTCACAGATCACATCATGATTAAAAAGTGAAAGGACTGAAGCACTCAAGAATGTCATCTTGCTTGGATCCACAGTCAATGCTCATGGAAGCAACAGTCAAGAAATCAAACAACACATTGCATTGGGTAAGTCTGCTGCACAAAACTGCCTTAAACGTGTCCAAGAGCAAGGGTGTCCCTTTGAGGACAAAGGTGCACCTGACCCAAGCCATGGTGATTTCAATCACCTCATATCCATGTAAAAGTTGGACACTGACCAAAGGAAGACCAAAGAAGAGATGCTTTTGTGCTACGGAGCTGGTGAAGAATACTGAAAGTGCTGCAGATTGAAAGAACATACATATCTGTCCTAGAAGTAGTACAGCCAGAATGCTCCTTAGAAGTGAGGATTGCTCAACTTTGTCTCATGGCCTTTGGACATGTTGTCAGGACAGACCAGTCCCTGGAGAAGGACATCATGTTTGGTAAAGGGGAGGGGCAGCAAAAAAGGGGAAGGCCCTTGACCAGCTGGATGGACACAGTGGATGGCTGCCCCAATGGGCTCAAGCGCAGGAATAATGTGGGATGCCCGGGACTGTGGTGCTTCATCCCATTGTACATGGGGTCAGAAGTGACTTCGTGGCGTCTACCGACAACACGATAAAGCTGTACAATAAAGAAACTCTGAAGAAGAAGTGAGGCATTTGAGTGATGGTGTTAGAGAAGAATACTCACTACACGATGGACTGCCAGAAGAACAGACAAGTCTGTTTCGGAGACAGGATAGCCAGGACCCTACTGGGAAGTAAGGCGAGTGAACTTTTGTCTCATAGACTTTGAGCATATTGTCAGGAGGGGCCAGTCCCTAGGAAAAGACCTCATGGTTGGCAAAGTCGGTACATGACTGTGCAGTGTTTCATCGTTGTATGTAAGGCATCCATGAGTCAGAGCTAACCCAATGGTAACTAACAGTAATAATACAAAGTGTCAGGCATTTGGGTGCAGTGTGGCTAACCAATCATTTTAGCCAACTTATTGGAGGTCAAAAACAGTGTGACTACAGACTATTGTGCCAGGCTGAGTTCTCTACAGAAGCAAAACCACTGAATATGTATATTTAGTAAGAGAGCTTGAGATTTGTAACAAGAAAATGGCTCACACAATTGGAAGAGTTGCAAAGTCTGGTTTGGTTCATGTCCATGGGTCAGATGTTAAGCTGGAAGCTTCTTCTGATTTGTATGACCTTGGGAGCTGATGGGCTAAGAAGCAGGAAGACCACAGGCTGGCCGATGTGGCTACAGAGTACCATGAATCCAAGGTCAGGGGGTCGATTGGCAGGTCAGATGCCAGGGTCAACAGGCAGACTGTCAGCTCAAGTTCAAAGAACTGGAGGTCAAAGAGCCAAAGGCAGGATCCAAACCAGTAAGCAGTGAGCTAGCTTCCTCGGAGCGTCAAGTTATCTAGGAAGTCGTCCACACCTGTGAGGGAGCTTCCTTCCAATTTCATTAAGAATGTGACCTGAGTAAGGGTTGTCCTCTCCATTAATCTTCTCATAACTGCTTGGCTGCTCTCAGCAGGTGACATCATGGAGCTATGCTATGTTAGCTCACATTTGGGAGGATTACTGCCAAACTACTGATAATCCTAGTCCCGCTAAACTGACAAAAAACCTAATTATGACAACCATGGACCGATGTCATACGTGAGTGTCCCACTGGAGGTCATGTTATAACAGGGAGATCCTTGTTTTCAGTCAGATGTGTATTGTGACACTGACACACTCCACAAACACCCATCACATGGGCAAAGGAACTTAGACTTTCATTGATTAAAAAGGGTACTTAGGATGGATCACCACTGCTTGGTTGTCAGTTTATGTACGGGGTGGCTTGTGTGATGCTGTGATGGTGAACGCTGTGTGAATAGGGTTCAGCAGAGCGTCCAGACTAAACAATGAAGGACTCCGTTCCTCACGTCAGAGGAAGAAGCTGCGCAGCTTGGAAGCATTGGCACAGACTGAAAGCCTAAGCAAAAGCAGCAGCACGTGGTCGGAGATCTTGCCAGAGGAGGGGCCCCTCCGCTCAAAGGACACTCAGAATGTGACTGAAGAGGAGCTGATTTTTTTTTGGAGAGGAGTCAACCATGGTGACAAAAGTCAGGTAACATTTGTGGGCGTGAAGTCTCCAGGACCTTATTTTGCTGACGGGGCATGACTCAAGGTAAAGAGAAACAGCTGCAAAAATCTCCTAATGATCACAATGTGGAGTGTGCGAAGGATGAATCTAGGAAAGTCGGAAGAGGTCAAACATGAAATGGAATGCATGAACACCGATATCCTAGGCCATTTTGAATCAGAAAATCATATGATTTACTATACGGGGAATAACAAAACAGAGGAATGACATAGCATTCGTTGTCAGAGGATCTTGCTAAATCCATCAGGAAGTATAATGCTGTCTGTGATAGGTTTATCTCCATCTGCCTTCAAAGAAATCTGATCAATACAACTAGAATTTAAATGTATGCACCAACCACAAAAGCTAGTGATAAAGAAATAGAAGAAGTCTACCAATGACTTTCACTGGAAATTGATCAAACATGCAATTAAGATGGACGACAGGGAAGTGGGTGAAGGGAGACGTCGGACAGGGCAAGATATGACAAAATAATAATTTATAAATTATCAAGGGCT
>NW_022103915.1:14345611-14352780 GCF_000313985.2 Echinops telfairi | reverse complement strand
TCACATAATAGAATTTTGCAAAACCAATGACTTGGTGACTACGTACCTGGCCTCCCCCAGTTGGAGTACACAGAAACCAAACTGACTGCATGTGCGGGAAGACATGGTAGAGAAGCTCAAAGCATCAGCTAAACCCAGACCGGGGGCTGTCTGCGGAACAGACCATCAATGGCTCATGTGTAAGTTCAGGATAAAGCTGAAGAGAATGAAAACAAATCCACAAGAGCTAACATACGACCTGAGTCTATCCTACCTGAATTTCACGAACAGACTTGAATTGAACACTAATGACAGAAGAGCTGATGAACTGTGGGAGGACATCAAGACCATCATTCATGAAGACAGCCAAAGGTCATTTAAAAGCCAGGAAAGAAAGAAAAGATCAAAGTGGATGTCAGAAGAGACTCTGAAACTTGCTCTGAATCATAGAGGAGCGAAAGCAAATGGAAGAAAGGATGTCGTCAAGGAGCTGAATAGAACATGTCAAAGGGCAGCTTGGGAAGATAAAGCCAAATATTATAATGAAATGTATAAGGACCCAGAATTGGAAAAACAAAAGGGAAGAACAGACTCAGCATATCTGAAACTGAAAGAAAAAATTCAAGCCTCCGGTTGGAATTTTGAAAGATTCTATAGGCAAAATATTGACTGATGCCGGAAGCATCAAGGCAGATGGCAAGGACACACAGATCACTGCACCAAAAAGATCACCATTCCAGGAGGCAGCCTATGAACAAGAACCAGTGGTGCTGAAGGAAGAAGTTCAAACTGTACTGGGTGCATTAGCCGAATAATGGGGCCCCAGGAATGGATGGAATAACCATGGGAATGTTTGAGGAAGCTGACGAAGCAATGGAAGCACTCACTAATCTCTGCCAGGAAATTTGGAAGACAATTAGCTACGTGGCCAACTGACTGGAAGAGATCCATATCTGTGCCCATTCCAAAGAATGGTGACTCAACAGAATTCTAAAACTACAGAATAATATCATTGATATTGCATGCAAATAAAACGTTGCTTATGATCACCCAAGAGTGGTTGCAGCAGTACATTGACAGGGAGCTGCCAGAAGTTCAGGCGGGATGCAAAAGAGGATGTGGCACGAGGGGTATCACTGCTGATGTCAGATGGATCTTGGCTAAAAGCAGAATACCAGAAAGATGTTTACTTGTGTTTCATTGACCATGCCAAGGCCTGTGTGCCTCATAACAAACTATCCATAGCCTTGAGAAGAATGGGCATTCCAGAACACTTGACCGTGGTCATGAGCGTCTTATACACTGACCAAGAGGCAGTTGTGAGAACAGAACAAGGGAATGCGGCATCATGGTTTCAAATCAGGAAAGGTGTGTGTCAGGGTCGTATAATCTCACCATACTTATTCAATCTACATGCTGAGCAAATCATCTGAGAAGCTGGAATCCGTGAAGAGGAACTCGGCATCAGGATCGGAGGAAGGCTTATTAACAACTTGCAATATGCAGACATCCCCTGGCTTGCTGAGAGGGAAAGGGGCTGAAGCACTTGCTGATGAAGAGCAAAGATGGCAGCCATGAATGTGGTTTACAACTGAGCCAACAGAAGACCAAAATCCTCACCACCGGACCAACCGATAACATCATGAGAAAAAGCCAAAAAAATGGAAATAGTCCAGGATTTCATCTTTCTTGGCTCCACAGTCAATGCTCATGAAAGCAACGGTGGAAAGACCAAACAACACATTGCATTGGCTACGTCTGCCGCACAAAACTGCTTTAAAAGTGTTGAAGGGCAAGGGGGTCCATTCAAGGACTAAGGTTGGCCTGACCCAAGCCATGGTGATTTCAATCACCTCAGATGCGTGTAAAAGTTGGACACTGAGTAAGGAAGACTGGAGAAGAATTGCTGCCTTCGAATGTGGGGCTGGAGAAGAACCTTGACAACGCCACGGACTGCCGACGGGACACACCGATCTGTGTGGGAGAAGGAAGGCAGGAGTGCTCCCTAGAGTAAGGCAAAGAGGGACACCGTTGATAAAACGCATATCCTGACGAAAGAGCCACATGGCAGCCGAAAACCGTATACCCTAGCTTGTCGTGCATTCTTTCCAAAAATCGGGACTTTTTGAAACGCCGTGGGACATGGGAAAAACTGTTAACAATCAGGACTGTCTCGCCAAAAGAGGGACATCTGGTCACCTTACCCTAGAGGCAAGGATGGTGAGGCTGTCCTTTACATACTTTGGACATATTTTCAGGCGAGACCAGTCCCTGGAGTAGCATCATAACTCAAATGTACCTATTCTTCTCTGCCCTTCCTTATGCAATAGCCAACTTCCACATGCATGTGAAGCAACTGAAAACCCCAGGACTTGGCTCAAACACACCTTTGTTCTCAAATAACACCCCTGCTCTTCCTCACTGTAGAGAGGTCATGTGCAGTAGGTTTACCCAGTGCCATCCTTGGTTGGTGCTCTTGACGGCTGCTTCCAAGAGAATTGATACTGGATCCAAGCAAGATGAAATCCTTGATGTCAATCTTTTCTGCATTGATAGTGATGTCAGATGGATCTTGGCTCAATGCAGAGTTGATCCAGTTGTAAGGATTTGGTTTTCTTTACATTCTGTTTTCTTTAGAAGGAGGAAATACTTATTAGGATAAAGGTAGTCTGTTTTGGGTAGAAAAAAAAAAGTTTCATGACGTAGTTCATTATCTTGTCAGATGGCAATTCAAACACGCTTGATTACTTCTGTCTTGGGCAATGATCTAGTGGACATTCTTGGTATTTTTAGGCTAAGCGCCTATGTTCACGGGTGCCTTTGTGTGCAGGTCCACAGTGGTGCGATGAAGCTGGCCCTGTAACTTGAGACTTTCAGCATGTAGACAGCATCCAACAGAAAAGGTGGGCGATGAGCGCTTTTGAACAGCGACAAACATCCTGTTGTCTGACACTCGAGACTAAATATCTTGACAGCAGAGTCTGCTTTTTACTTGTCTGAACATCCTTTCCTCGTCGCTCTAGGAATAACTAGAAGAACAGAAGACTAGGTGGAAGGATGGAAAAGGAGACATGAAGCTGGGCACGAAGGCAAGACGGAGTGGAAATCATTTTATGAAAGTGTTTACAGACACCAACATCTGAAAGGGATTCAGTGACGGGTTAATGTCTGGGGTCAGGAAGATGGGGAGAGTTGAAAAGAATTTTGCTGACAGCTCAGGGGGTGGTGGTGGGGTTACCCTGAACAGAAATAGAAAACAGAGGATGGAAACAACAATGAACCTGCCTTTAACCCCGGGTGAATTTGCACCTGGGGGAGATGTCGTCCCCCAGGCGAATGAAAACAGAGGGCAGGAACTGAGCAGAGGAACTGAGACTCAAGATTAAGATGGTGTGCCATTATACCCATCAAGGTGACAGCGAAAATCTTGGGAGTGGATGAGCTCATCCTGGGGGAATGTGTTGACCAAGAAGATGGGCTGATTATAGGGCGTTGGAGAATAGCAAGCTGTATGGGATGCTGCAGGGGCTGAAACAGGGAAAGACAATGGAGGGAAAGGGCACAGAAGAGCCACCGTATCAAGACCAACCAACCAACCACAGTGACATCATGGCTCTCCAAAGGATATGCTGAGGTCCTCACCCCATACCTTCAAAGGTGCCTGTGGGGAAATCGAGTCTTTCTTTGGTTGATATCGTCGGTTTGGTCAGACAGAGAAGCATGGGTCCTAGTCCGAATCCCTTTACAAGGGATTAAATGGGAAGAGCAGATGGAGGGAGACACAAGGAGAAGACACCTTTGGGCGATACAGTGAAGAGCAGAAAGGTGATCCCACTGAGTGCCAAGAGTCACTGGAACCCGAGAGGCGTGGGGCAGTGGCTCCTCTGAGGCCTTCAGGAGTGGACACCAGGGACACACTGCTTGGATGTCTAATCTCCAGAACGGAGAGACAACACATCTGGTTCTACTAGGCCACCCACCGCGTGATGCTTGGTGGTGGCAACCCCAGGAAAGTACAACGGGGGCGGGGGGTAAGGAGGGTTTCAACAGCTGGGTAGAAGTGCAATCCCATCAGGCACGCGTGTGGAGAAGGCTGAGGAAAGCCGCTGGGTTTGGCTGGGGATGAGTCCTGGTCATCTCTTGATGAGGACGCCTCGTGGGACACAGGGGTTAAGCTCTGGGGGGCCAACCATAAGGTCTGGGGTTCAAACCAACTGCTCGGTGAGAGAGCTGAGGCAGTGTGCTCTTTGGGAGTGAGTGCTAAGGGGGGGTGGGGTGGAGTCTGGAGCTGGCGAACAGCCAGAGGGTACCGCAGAGGCCAGGGTATCAGAAAGGAAGATGGCAACGTTGCCCTCTTCTGTCTTCCACTGCTTTCGTTCGGTGGAAGAACAATTTTCGGAGTCTCCTTTGCAGATGCTTTCCTCTGGGGCCCCAGTACATGTTGACGTGACCGAGAACTCTGTCCTGAGCTCTTCCGCTGGGAACAGTTAGGGATGTTTTGGTTTCAAATAAAAGAAAACGACTCCAGCTGGCTCATACCCACAGATTTCTTGGAAGGATACAGGGTGACCTCACAGGACCCAAAGGTTGGCAACCTTGTGCACGAGACTGACCAGAAACCAAGTGCTGTCGGGGCTGCTCCGGCTTCCTTCTTGCTCTTCTCCCAGTCTGTTTTCTTCCCGTGCTGCTCACCAGCTGCCTCTGCTTTTAGGCCGGGTGGTGGGAAACACGCCTGCCATTAGCCACTGAGGCGTACACACTCCCCCAGCCTCTCAAAGCACTGCTGCCTCCTAGGCTCCCTCAGCCCTGACGTCTTTGATGGAAGAAACCAAGTTGGCCAACCAGCAGAGACACTCACCACTCTGGAGCCTTCGGCTGAGGTCAGGCACAAGAGAAACAAGATCGCACTGCGTGGCCATCATGTGGATTAGGGTGCGCCATCATGTGTGATGATTTGAATTAGGCCTAGGGGACATAAGGCAGGGAAGGGGACATGTGTAGCTCCCAATGTCCCCTATATTGGGTTCCTGCTCTGAAAGCTGGGTCCTCTCCTCAACAGTGAATGCCAGGAATGCTCTTCCCTCTTAGACTAGGCACCAGCCACGCTGTTGTCTAAGAAAGAAAATTGAAATGGTTTCTTAGCTCGTGTCAACGCCCCCTCTCTGTGTCTAGTTCCCAGTACACCTGGGTGAATCTGCAGGGGCCAGATGTATGCTCTCTGGGGCGATTGGCCCAGGGGCCTAACCAGAGTCTTTCTGTGAGGTCTTTGAACTGGGCACTGGAGAGATCACAGACCGGTTTTTTTCTAGGATGGTGCCATACCATCTGCGACCCTGGCCATCTCTGTGTGGATGGAGGCAGAATCTGGAAAGTCTGGTTCTACTTGTACTGGGGACCTCGGTGTCCTTCTGCCCTCCCTGCATTAGACACCACGAGCCAGTGAGATACGCAGTATCTTCCAGTAAATTCTCTCGCGGTCTAAGCGAGTTTGAGTATGTGTGTCATGGACATCCAGAAGAGCCTTGGCTACAACGGGCTCAGGGGAATTGCCTAACGGCCTCCTGCCTTCCCCATCAGCGACCCTTCGCCCTCCCTCCTGTCCTGTCTCCACCGAGAAAGGAGTTCCAAACACTGAGGACAATATGAGCTTTGGGTGTTCTGGCAATGACTGACGTGCGGCACTCTCCATGTGTTTAATCTTCATTTTTTAAATACGTTAAACATCTGTATCCTTTGTGTATTGAGATCAGGATCAGTGACTCCACTATTAAATTGATGATGAAAATATCCGCGGAAGAAAAAAAATAACCACCCAACCAAAGTCCAAACGGGCTTGTCATCGGCTGGAAGAGTTGGCGCAGCAAGGCAGGCGCTGCGGGGGACACTGCTGGTCTCCTTTCCGGCTGGTAACAGGGCGAGGCTTGCACTTCTTAGTGATGCTCACAGCTTTCTTCATGGTGGGGCTGTTCCACTGGTGCATTGTGAATAAGATGATTTCGAGATACATTTTCACTTGGACAATAATGTTCACTGACAGAAAAATTAACAAAAACCATTCAGCGAATTCTCAGATAGTCCATCCTCAGTTTCTTCTCTTACTACTATTTTTGCAGGAGTAAGGTACACGGGTTAGAACTCATGAACTAGTACTGGCGTTTTATCATGAACACCCACCACCACCACCACCACCTGACTCACTGCCGTCTATAGAGTCCAACCCTGTAGGACAGTGGGACTCCCCCTTTGGGGTTTCTGAGCCTGTACATTTTGACAAGAGCAAACAGCCTGGTCTTGCTCCTGTGGTTATTAACTAACGTCACCACTGAACTCATTTCCCTGATCTTTTTCCAGTTCCAGGATCCCATCGGGAGACCATGTCACATTGTCACATTAGACTGTGACAGGTGAAGACTTGATTTCGGTTAAGTTGTATCTGCTAGTCATTTGCATTGGAAGGGCATCTGAGTACTGTTTGCATTTTAGCAATTTGTGTCATTTTAATGCTTCTACTGGAGGATCTTGAATGACACGAAATACTGTTTTGCGCGTGTTTTCGCAGGTCAGGAATAAGGCACACACAGAGTATTAGCGTCCACGCCAGCATTTTAGAATGATGTAAAATCCGCCCTTAAAGCCTAGTGCTGCCAGCTTGGCTGCAGTGCAGCAGTCCTCACACCGGGGTGGGGGTGGGGTAGGGTGGGGGGGAAGGGACAACGCATGGAGCACCTGAACACAGGGCAGCTACAGCTTCTGGTACCAGGGAGCTCCGCCCAGAACCTTGGAAGTGGCAAGGGCAGAGAGTGGCCGGGAGGAGCTCTCTCTCCCACCCAGCCTTGGTTCGAAGGCAGGTCCCCCAGTGGGCACAGGAGGCAGTCTCCAGAGTAGCTCGCCCCAGGGGTAGGGAGGCTTGGGTGTGGTGGAAGGCTCGGCCGATGGCACACTCAAGCCAAGGCAGGCTGGTGGAGGTGAGCCCGGTGAGAAGTGCCGCCATGGGGTCACACTGGGATAGGCAAGATGCCATGGGAGCAGTGCTTCTCAGCACGTACCCCACAGGACGCTGGGCTCAGGCCTCAGCGGTTGGGCCCAGGAATCTACCTCTCTAACCCCCACCACCCCCGCGGCTCCTGCAAACCAGAATTCAAACTGTCCCTGGCTTGCAGATTGTGCAGTGGCAGCAACCGGGACTCACA
>NW_022103915.1:14307334-14345313 GCF_000313985.2 Echinops telfairi | reverse complement strand
GGTGGTGGTGGTGGTGGTGGTGGTGGTGGTGGTGTGTGTGTGAGCTCACTGTGCTGGCCATATCTGCCTTATTTGTCACGCACAGCCAGGGCCCTGGGGCCACTTTCAATGGCGATTTCCACTCTGGGCACATTCTTTTAGAGCCGTTTAAAACCCAGTTGCCACTGAATTGATTCTGACTCATGCTGACCCCGTGTTTTACCAGAGTAGAACTGTGTGCCCCAAGGGGCTCCCAAAGGCTCGATTTTCGGAAACAGCCTGCCAGGCCTTTCTTCTGAAGTGTATCTGGGAGGAGTCGAACCACCAAGCCATCCACGTGACTTGTGTGCACCTCTAAGGACTCTGGAGCCTTGGTTGTCTCCAGTGCCAGCTTGCTCTTATAAGGGGGACGGCAGAGCGCCTGTCTGAGAGGCAGTGTCAGCCACAGCCCCCTGGCTCAGGGACTGGCTACCCTTAGCTGGTAATGAATAGTGTAAGTATCTAATCAGATTCTCCAAACCACGAGTGAGTGAGCATTTAATTCCGGGTATCAGATGATTAGCAGAGTGGAGTGTGTTGGGCGTTCAGATTCATTGCCAGGCCTTGCCCTTCCCCAGAACTTGCCGTGAGTAAGTCACGCGACTTCTGCTTCGCTCTGCCTGTAGTTCATGGCGTATTCAAAGTCTCTGAAGCTGACATGGCCGTCCGAGTCCTGATCCACTTCCCTGGAAAAGGAAACCAAACGTTATTTTCGCCGGACCTGCCCGTGGGGAGCGCATGGGGGAATCCTGGCTTGTTTGGGCGCATGCCTGTGAGAGAGAATGTAAGTTCCTGGAAGGTGTATGGAAAGCCATCCCCTGCCTCCACCTCTTGTGCTTATCACACCAGAGGTGGGGAGGAGAAGAAAGAGCCCTTACAACAAGTTAGAAGAGATCCATTCTTGTTAAAGGAACGAGGCCAACTGCACAAGTTGTGTGAGAAAAGATGGAATGACTGTTTCATGCCTTCCCATCAGCCTTTCCCGGAATGGGTCCACAAGCCTGTATCCATTCCTCAGTCGACCACGTTGGATGCACAGCTCTGCCGTCAGAAACATGTTTTGTGGCCGAGTGCAACATCCTGCACATGGCTGGGTCGGTTGCTAACAAGTTCCCGCTGACTCGTGGCGGCCACAAGTGTGTCCAAGCATAAGTGTGCGCTGAAGGACTTGCAGTGGCTACCTTTGGCGAAGGAGATGACCAGGCCTTTCTTCTGCGGCACCACAGGGTAGACCTGACCCTCCCGCCTTTTGTTCATCGCCAAGCACCCACCTACCCGGGAGCTTCCACATCATGTTAAGACTGCCCACGTTGGGATTGCTGTACATCATTAGCCACTCCCTTAAGCTACCAGGGGGCTGCCGGAAATCTGTGGGGAAATTATATCATCTTCCTTTCCCTTTTCCCGTTAACGGGCTGGACATGTTGTACCCAGGAAGACACTGAGTCTTGACCACCCTGCCCGGAGGGAGCAGATGAGGAACTCCAGCCAGGATCCTGAAATTCCAACACTGTCCCAACAGCAGCTCTCTGCGCCATTCCAGATGGCTCCCTGGAGACAAGGAGCAATGCCACAGAGACACAATGATGCCATAATTCCACAGGGCGTGCCCCAGGACCAGGAGTTTGCACTGGCTTCCTGCAGGGTCTCGGACGCTCTGGTCAGCCCCCAGAGGCACTTGTGACACTCTTTGAAGTCACGCAGGATAGTGTTCAGGTGAGTTTGGGGCGGAGTGGCCCATGCTGTGCTGACCCCTAGAACTGCTACCTGAACCAGGAGTCCCGTGATAGCACCCACAGCCCGTGGCTGAGACAGCCCACCTCCGTTACTCAAACTCCCTGCTATCGAGTCGATGCCAACTCAGAGACCCTACAGGGCAAGGTGGAACTGCCCCTTTGAGTTCCCAAGACTGGAACTCTTTATGGGAGTAGAAAGCCCCATCTTTCTCCCACGGAGCAGCTGGCGGTTTCAAAGAGCCGACCTTGAAGTCAGCAGCCCCATGCGTTACCACTAGGCCACCAGGCACTGGCCATGCCTCCCAGCGATGAGGAGGCTCCAAAAGTGCAGAGGGAAATGCCAGTGTCTCTTCATCCCTTTTCCACAGACTTTTTGGAGTTCCTTCATATTTCCAGGGAAAGCACTGCTTTCAAAAGCGTTTTTCAAAACAGATGAGCCATGGTCATTGTATGGCGTAGTGCTTATGTGTTGGGCTGCGAACCACAAGGTCAGTGGTTCAAAAACATCTGCTGCTTCTCTGGACAAAGATGAGGCTTTCTACTCCTATAATGTGTGACAGTCTCAGAAACTACTGGGACAGTTCTATCCTGTCCTACAGGGTCACTATGAGTCACATCAACTCGATGGCACTGAGAAACACAGTGGATTAGGGCCCTATCAGTAGCTTCTGTGGCTGGTGCCAATGGAACCTCTGTTGGAACAACAAGTCGTAGCAGCCACACGGAGGGCTTTTTAGCAGCCAAACTGGCCTGCCTAGCAGAGCCACCCATCACTGTAACTGCCGTGAAGCAGGCTTTTAAAATAGGGCATTCTAAAACCAACCTCCTGAATATTTCATGCCAAAGTCTCAGTAGTGTCTAACGGCTCTGTAGAAGAGAGTGGTGACCATTTTTCATCCTTCTGAGGTGGAGAAAAATCTCTACTCTCGCTGCTGCTACAGGGCACAGCAGTGTGGTCCCAAGTACGGGGGAAACCACGGCCGGTGGCAGAGGCCACTGCTTTTCTCCTGGACATGACATGACGGTGGGCGAAACAGACATGACAGCGCCGCACTATTCAGGACCAAAGAGTATAATGCCCGAGCTCTGCTAAGTGATTAGAAATAATCAGCATCACACGCTACCGAGGATTGACTATAAATCAGATCATTGTAGATTGATAATATGGCCCAACTAGGATCCCCCCGCCCCAGCAGCCTTTTCACTCTGAATGCCCTGGTAGTGTAGTGGGCTGCAAGTTGGACTCTAACCACAAGGTCAGGAGTTCAAAATTACTAGTTGCTTCATGGGAGAAAGATGAAGCTTTCTACTCTTGTAGAGATTCATAGTCTCAGAAACCCACACAGGCTGTTCTATCCTGTCCTATAGTCCTTGACTCTAGAGCAGTGGTTCTCAACCTTCCTAATGCTGCACCCCTTTAATACAGCTCCTCATGTGGTGACCCCCAACCATAACATTATTTTCCTGGCTACTTCAAAACTGTCATTTTGCTACTGTGATGAATCGGGCAACCCCTGTGAAAGGGTTGTTTGATCCCCAAAGGGGTTGTGACCCACAGGTTGAGAACCGTTGCTCTAGAGGGTGATGGGGAGGAGTTTGAATTGATGTCATGCAGCAAGTTTTCCTGAACTGGTTTTGTTGCATGTATATGTTTCGGGAGGGGGGAGGGGGTGTTCAATGGAGAACCTGAAATAGTTATGTTAAGAATAAGCCGCTTCTGATACTATTCGTGTGTGTGTGTGTGTGTGTGTGTGTGTGTGTGTGTTTACTCAGACTGTGAAGCTGAATGCTTGTGGAAAGAGCACCCTGTGACAGATTTTCTCAGGAAATTGCCATATGTAACTGCCTTCACTTATTTTTTTTTTATATTGTGAAATATTTCTTTCTTTCTTTTTTAAAAATCATTTTATTTGGGCATCGTACAACTCTTATCACAATCCATACATCCATCGTGTCAAGCAGATTTGTACATTTGTTGCCATCATCATTCTCAAAACATTTGCTGTCTACTTGAGCCCTTGGCATCGGCTCCCCATTTGCCCCCCTCCCTCCCCACTCCCTCACGAACCCTTGATAATTTATAAATTATTATTATTTTGTCATATCTTACACTGTCCGACATCGCCCTTCACCCACTTTTCTGTTGTCCACCCAAACTGTAATCGGTTCCCCCTTTCTACCCCAGCTGCCCTCCACCCTCCAGGTATCGCCACTCTCACCACTGGTCCTGAAGGGATCATCTGTCCTGAATCCCCTGTGTTTCCAGTTCCTATCTGTACCAATGTACATCCTCTGGTCTAGCCAGATTTGTAGGTAGAACTGGGATCATGAGAGTGGGGGAGGAAGTATTTAGGAACTAGAGGAAAGTTGTATGTTTCATCGTTGCTACCCTGCACCCTGACTGGCTCATCTCCTCTCTGAGACCCTTCTGTAAGGGGATGTCCAGTTGCCTACAGATACCTGATCCCTTCGACACCTAATGATCACACAGGCTGGTGTGCTTCTTCCATGTGGGCTTTGTTGCTTCTGAGCTAGATGGCCACTTGTTTATCTTCAAGCCTTTAAGACCCCAGACACTAAATCTTTTGATAGCTTCACTTATTTTTCTTGATGTCTGTAATGACCCTATAGGACAGGGTAGAACTGGCCCCGTGAATTTCTGAGACTGTAACTCTTGGTGGGAGTAGAAAACCCTGTCTTTCTCCCAGACCAGGCAGAAGAGCCATCATCTGAGAGCTGAGCTTTGAAAACTGAGGCTGCAGAAGTGAGATCGTGGGCGGGAGGAGTCCCTTGACTCCCAAGCTGCAAGGTTTAGAGCCCCAAAGCCGGAAACTGGGACCCAAATGGAAACCAGGCCCATTTAAATCAAAGTGCTTGGCAGCTGAGGCTTGGTGGCTTCGATCTAGCCAAGAACCTACGGTCTCCTCGGACATCTGGATACAGAAGTAAATCCACGTCCAGAAGTGGCTTTTCAAAGAAATGATCCTGGGGAGGAAAACAATTGCCATTAGCCACAGTAAAGGCTTTATAGAAATGTTTGTCTGGTTAAAATCGAGGTGTTTCTGTTGCAGTCTGAGAGGCAAAACGGAGACCTGGAATTGTTTGGGACAGGGGAGACTCAAGAGACTTGGAACTGCTCTGATAAACTTTATTCTGAAGAATTTGGGAGCAACTGGGAGGAAGAGGATGGTTAGCAGATAAGGAGGAAGTGGGGCGCCTGAGAGGGAAGAGAATCATCCCCATAAAGCCTTTTTGGAGCCCTGGTGGCGTAGTTGGGCTGCAATCTACAAGGTCAGCAGTTCGAAACCACCAGCCTGCTCCACAGGAGAAAGAAGGGGTTTTCCACTCCCGTAAAGAGTGACAGTCTTGGAAACTTGAAGGGCCAGTACTCTGTCCCACAGGGCTGCTATGAGTCAGCTCAATGGCAGTGAATTTGCGTGTCTTTTGTTTATGAGCCCCTGGGGAGCACACAGGCTTAAGCCCTGGATGATTAACCAAAAGATGGGCAGAGGTACCACAAAAGAAGGCCTGGCGCTTTGCTTCCATAAAGGTAACAGCCGCGAAAACCCTACGGCGTGCAGTTCTACTCCGCAACACGTGGGATCGCCGTGAGTCAAAATCGCCTTGATGGCAAATGTCGTTTAATGTTTACAACAGGCTTCAACGTTGTTGCTATTGCTCATTATCCCATCTTCTCCAAGGGGCGCAGCAGAACACACCATGTGGGGTTGGGGGTACATTGGAGTGTTTGTGCTGAGTTTGGGGCTGGAAACGGAGTTCAGAGGTGAGCTCTATCTTAGCTGGTGTACTGGGGAACAAGAAAAGCCGGTGGGCCGATGATCTGGATAGTTCTGCCAATGGAACTAATTCTGAGAAAGAACGCAGAGCCCAAGACAACCAGGAAGCCACAAAGACAAAACAGAAAACCTGCTGACCCTGCAGGACAGAGTAGAACTGCTCTGTAGGGTTTGCAGCCAGCGTCAACCTTTTAGGAACAGCCAGCCCCACCCTTTTCCCCTCAAGAAGCACTTGGTGGGTTTGAAACACTGGCTTTGTAGTTTGAGGGCCTATGTGTAACCCACTCAGCCTACCAGAGCTCCAGGAAACCATAAGCCTTCCAGCAATGTGTCAAAATCTTGGGAAGGGCTTTATCATCCCGCAGGGTACGGACAGTGACCGGATGTCAATGTACAAGCAGACCCAGGTTGACACTGGGATACACTGAGAATTTCAGTCAGCGAGAGACCTGGTACATTCAGCTGTCTTTCTTACCTGTTAAGACAGAAACATTCCCTGGCCCATTAGCCTTCATGAGTGTGTCACGAGCCTTAGGGCTGGTCTCCTTTGTATCTTGATTTGCTAAGAAAAATCCTGCTCTTGCCTTTGTAAGACAGACTTCACCAGCTCACACTAGATTTGCACCTGAGACCCAAAGGTGAAATGCTCTTGACCCTGCAGGAGCCAGGGTTTCACTTTGTGAATCTTTCATGAAGCTGGGCCATGTTGGGATACATTCTCAAGGAAAACTGAAGGAGCTTTGCTTTTTAATTTTTCATTACAAGTATTTACATATAACCACCCCCCTGAGGGATGGACAACAGAAAAGGGAGATGTCTGACAGTGTAAGACACGACAAAATGATAATAATTTATAAATTATCAAGGGTTCATGAGGGAGAGGGGGCCGGGAGGGAGGGGAAAATGAGGAGTTGATACCAAGGACTCAAGTAGATGTTTTGAGAATGATGATGGCAACAAATGTACAAATGTGCTACACAATGGATGGACGTATGGATTGTGGCACGAGCCCCCAATAAAATGATTTTTTTTAAAAACAAAAAACATGTACGCACAGACTTCATCCCAAGCAGTAAGTGCTCCTTGTGTGAGGACATTTGCATCAAAACAATCTCTTGGAATTCCCTGAAAGCAGTTCTTTTTTGGAGAACAATGTTTGTTGTAAAATCATTCTTTTGAGCGTAGCCACGGCCAGGTCTCTGAAACTATATTTCAGAGGGCAGGGGTTGCTTTCTGCAAACATTAAACAGGTGGGGGGAGTAGTTTAAAAAAATGCCAGAGCATGAAAACCGTGGGCTCTTCCTTAACTATTACAATGAGATAAAGACCACAAAAATGACGCTGTGACGTGGAAACAAGAATACAGACTGGTGCAGACCTCGTGATTATAATCTTGCAAGCATCCATATTCGGATGGGTAGCAGTTGAAGGATGCATGCAGAACAGGAACTTGTTTTCTGAGGGTGGGTGATTTCGTCTTACAATATTCTTTAACACGATTGATGTCAAGTTCAACGGATGGGACATTTTCTTCCTTGCCAGAGGGAACATTCAAAACAAGTGGACTCGGTGCATGTCGTACAGACCCCTTCGGTGTTGACAGCCGTTTCGGGACCTCAGCACTACTGGTATTTGGGGCAGAGAGTCAAGTGGCATGGTGGGGGCGGGGTGCCACCAGATACACAGGACAGTTAGCAGCATGCCCGGGCTAGATACCCACTAGAGATCAGTGACACCACCCCCAATCTGTGACAATGAAGAGGTCTTCAGATGATGCTTGTTGAGTTGCTCTAACTCGGAGAACTCCCCCGCCCCCCACCAACCGAAGGAACTACTGCCCAGTCCCGCACCCTCCTCACAATCCCTGCCGTGCCTGAGCCCATTGTTGGCGCCACTGTGTCCACCCTCTCACGCAGGATCTGCCTCTTTCTGAATGACCCTCTACCCGGTTGTCTCTGGCTGAGGATCATTCCCTGTGAGGAAGCAAAATCTGAGGCAATTCTTGGAAACTGTCCAGTTAAATAAGTTTACTAGAATGATTTCTTTAAAGAAAAAGTTGAAAAGCTCTTAAAACAACAACAACAACAACAGCAACAAACCCACTTCCGATTCAGCTGAGACACACGTCTCGGATGGATTGTGCGGATCATGACCTCCACACCCTGCCTGGCCAACACCGAGGATTTGAACTGAGTCCAGAAAAGACCACGCTGGAGAACCAGGGCCAGGGGGGTGATCAGAGTTCAGGGACAGGCAGCTGTGTGTTCCCAGCCAACACACGGACAGGCAATGATGACTGTGAGTCACTGAGGCAGACACGCGGGGTTTCGAAACTCGACGTCGCATTTGATTCGCACGAACCATGAATGAGAAGTTGAATGCGGAGGAGGCAGAGATTTACATGAGCAAAAGTTTGCATCTTGGGGATTTTTGGGGTGGAATCAAAGAATCCCTTTGATTCTCCATAAATTCATTTAAACTAAAGTCAAAGCTGCCACTCCATTAGGGACAAAGCTGTCATCCTGACTGAACAGTGAAGAGGGAAAATTACCCTCCAAGCAAGGAGCTCCCTGCTGCGGATGAGAGGACTCGCCAATTGAAGATGTAACGATGACAGCTTCTCCCGCAAGCAGCCTCCCTTTCTCTCAGCACTGGCGCGCTTGCCTCTTTGTTGATGAGAGGCCTACAGGGCTCTACAGCCATCCGGCTGGTAATGTGTTTATTAATTTTACCTTTGTAGTGATGTGTGTTAAGAAAAGCCATTCTGATACCCAGGAAAGGTAAGAGAGATCTGTGGATGCTGTTTCTTCTTTTCGAGGCTCCCACGCGACTGTCATGTGGACTGGACACCTTTGGGCCCTGCCTCCCACACTCTTGCTTGTCTCCGTCCAGGCTTTGGGAGAGCTTAGCACGGTCTCTTTTGCTTTCTGCCTGGGGCTGCTGACACCACATGTGCCACCGGAAGTGTGGAGGAGGAAGGAGGTAACAGCCCCTGGGGCAACCCTGGGTCAATGAGGTATCAGGAGCCAGTGGATAAAAGCTCTCCTCTTCGGTCCCTCGGGGAGACAGCTCTGAGAACATCCCATCGGCTGGGGAGGTTCTGATGTGAGAGAGGCCTTTGGCTCATTAGTGGCAAACTTTATGAAAGGACCTTTTCCCATCAGCTTCCTCCCTCTCCCCTCACTGCTGGTGGCTGAGGTTGCTTCCCAATCAAACTACCTGCACACAAGCCCTCAGTGCTCCTGGCTCTCTAGAAAGAAACCAGCTGAGACGCAGTGCAAGCTTCATTTTGAGAAGCCATTTGAGTTTGCTGGTCGGTGGTAATATGTCCCACCAGACTCTCCTTTGGGGAGACGGGACCTCACAACTGATCAGAATGTTCTGATATCTGGGAAGAGGGATTTTTAGAGCAAATTAAATACTGCCTTTAGGAAATGCTCTGAATACTGAAGGGCCAGGCAATCGGAATGTCAGCGTGAAGCAGAAAAAGGGATAGGAGCCCCCTTCTCTTTATAATCCAGTGTCCATGTGTCTTATTTAATAAGATTTGGTCTGTCGATGAATGCGAAATCGTAGTATTATTAAACTTTTAACTGCTTCTTCAGGAAAAGATCAAAGAACCAAACTCATTGCCGTTGAGTCAATTCCGACCCACGGGACAAAATAGAACTTGCTCCCCAAGTTTCCAAGGCTGTAATCTTTGTGGATTTGGGCTGCCACATCTTTCTCCCACAGAGAGGCTGGCGGGTTTGAAGAGCCAACCTCTCGGTTAGCATCTCAGAGCTTAACCATTGTGCCACCAGGATTCCCCTCCTTGAGGAAGACAATATATTATTGCCTATGAGAGATCCAGCCTTTAGGATGCAGAAGTACAGCTAAGCACACGCCTGGCCAGGAGTCACTGGTGGACAGGATCAACAGTGACAGACTAGGTGTCCAGAGTAGACCACGGACACAGAATAACACAAGCCAAGAAAACTTAGGCCTCATTCAAGCACCAGGCTCGGCCTTCTAGACCAAAGGCACAGTAGATCTTATTGGTTACTTCTTCAGCACCCACTGCGGTCCTGTGTATGATGTGGGGCTGGGATGGGACCGATCCCTCCCCAAGCGGGACCTGATAGCGCTAAGCTAATCACTGTAACCCCATCTTCCATTGACAGCCCCAGAATTGATTGGCTGCAGCCAATTGGCATAAGGCATTCTTCCCTGTCAACGACTGGCTGGTGAAGACTTGGTCCGTCCATAATTGAGTCTGGGGCTTCTGCTTGCAGGTTGAGAAAGCAGAAGCTCCTTGGGGATGCAGAGGTGAGGTTGGTATTTCAAGAGTGCCTTTCCCACCATGAGGGTGCAGTCTCTCCCCGGTGTGATCCCTGGGTGCTTTGATCCAATTATTTAGGCACATACATTTAAATGTCAACTATCAGTCCAAGAATGGAGCCGTAGACAGTGAGGACAAGGGTCCGAAGTACAGCAGAGGAGCTAAAATCTGATCCAACCATCTGAAGTCTGTCCTGACTGAAAACGTGGTCACCTGGCCCAAAGAATTCCCTTTTGATGGCAGGCAATATACAATGTATTCCCAGCAGCTCACAGTGCTCTGTTATACCAAGTATCCGGTTTGAAATCTCGTCTAAGCTGCAGCACCTGGCACCTGATCGGAATGGAGTAGATGTTGTCGTTGTTGTTAGGTGCCATCAAGTCGGTTCCGACTCCCAGAGACCCCCGTGCAAGAGAAGCAAACACTGCTCAGTCCTGCTCAGATGCATGTTTGATTGCGTGGTTCCTCAGCAGAAGTAATATTATGAAAATGATGCTTCCAATTTTCAAGAAACCCCCAAATGACTCTGATGTCTCCTTAGATGCTACCCTGAAATGCTGCATGGTCCTCCGTGGTCCTGCGTTCTAGGGAAAGAGCTTCCTGGCGGCCTCCCAAAAGCTCGGTCTATGGTATCTTCACTGTGGGTCTGAATGTGCCTGGAGACGCAACTGATGGGAGCAATGTGGGATTTTCATTCCCTTAGAGAATGACTAGATTCTCCAGTCCAAGAAAAAAAGAAAAATGGATGTGTAATGCAGTCACAGCTGGCAAAAGTGATTAGCCATCAATAATGACTCATTTTTTCCTATTTGCTAGGTTTTAAAAATGAGGAGTCATTTTTAAAGCTGGAACTATTTTTTAGAGGAGGAGAGAAAGTGATTTCAGCCTGTTTGATCATTGACTCCGTGTGGCCGTGCAGATGAATGGAATCAACATACAGCTCTAAGCCCCACTGCCAGGAAACAGTCTCATATTCCTTCTTATCAAGTGCTCTAGCAGATCTGCTAGTAAGCAGTGACATCTTAGTTCCAGTTTGTTTTCCCGAAGAGAATTGTTATGTTAAAAAAATTATGTATACACACACATATAAAGAATCTCACAGCTTTAAGGATATAGAACAAAAGTCAAAATAAGACTCTTTGGAATAATCATAAACAATTTGTTTCCTGTATTTCTGGGTCAACAGGTCCCCTACGGGCAGTTCAGCTGGGGTAGTGGGTTACATGTTGGGCTGCTAACTGCAAGGCCAGCATTTCTAAGCCACCAGCTGCTTTGCAAGAGGAAGATGAGGCTGTCTACTCTCAGAAATCCACAGGGCAGCCCTCCTCTGCATTACAGGGTCATTATGAGTTAAATCTTGGCTGAAAGAGATAATACCAGAAAGATTTTTACCTACATTGTATTGATTATGCACAGACATTTGACTGTGTGGATCAGAACAAACTATGGATAGCCTTGAGAAGCATGGGGATTCCAGACACTTCCTTGTGCTCAGGTGAAACGTGTACAGGATCAAGGGGAAGTTGTTGGAATAGAACAAGGGAATACTGCAGGGCTTAAAATCAGGAAAGATGTGTGACAGGATTGTAGCCACTCACCACACTGATTCAGTTTGTATGCTGAGCAAATAATCCGAGAAACTGGCTTACATGAAAAAGAATACTGAAGATTGGAGGAAGGCTTACTAACAACCTCCTGACATACAGATGACACAACCTTGCTCGCTCAAAGTGAGGACTTGAAGCATTTTCTGATGAAGACCCAGGACTGCAGCCTTCTGTATTGATTATGATTCAATATAAAGACTCGAATTCTAACAACTGGACCAGCAGGTAACCTGATAGATGGAGAAAAGGTTGAAGTTGTTAAGGATTTTGTCTTGCTTGGATCCACAATCAATGTTCGTGGAAGTAAGTGTCAAGAGATCAAAAGACGAGCTGCAGTCGGTAAATCTGCTGCACAAGGCCTCTTTAAAGTGTTGCAAAGGAAGGATGTTACTACTTTGAGGACTAAGGTGCTCCTGGCCCAAGCCAGGGTATTTTCAACTGCCTTACATGCACGTGAAAGTTTGACACTGGACAAGGAAGATGAAAAAAGAATCGATGCCTTTGAATTATGGTGCTGCCAAGGAATACTGAAAGTACCATGGAGCAAATTTACCTAATGCAATGGTTTCATGAAAGCTAACGTCCCAAGGATAAATAAATTTGTCTCTGGAGAAGTACAGCCAGAATGCTCCTTAGAAGCAAGGATGATGAGACTTTGTCTCACGTACTTTGGGCATGTGGTCAGGAAAGAGCAGTCCCTGGAGAAGGACATTATGCTGGGTAAAGTAGAGGGGCAGCAAAAAAGTTGAAGACCCTCAAGAAGATGGATTAACACAGCATCTGCGACAATGGGCTTGAACAGAAGAACAATTGTGAGGACGGCGCAAGACCAGGCAGTGTTTCATTCTGTTGTACATCGGGCTACTAGGAGTCAGAACCAACGTGGTGGTACCTAGTAACAGCAGCAGGCGTCGGAATTGACTTCATGGCAGTGAGGGAGGTCTCCTATTCTTCCCACACACACCCTTACAGGCCTCCTCTGAATATGGCAATGAGGTATGTGTCCCTTAGCTGCTATGAAACTAAAGCACCTGACAAGTCAAGTTAAAGGGTTAGACAACACGGATGCTAAGACTGGATACTATTCTAAATGTTGATGGATCTGTCAGTCTGCAACATGGTGAATTACTTAATATGACTCTTTTATCCGTAGAAGGCAGGTACCCTGGTGCCATAGTGGTTATGAGTTGGGTTGTGATCTAAAAGGTCAGCAGTTCGAAACTACCAGCTGCTCCTTGGGAGAAAAATGGGGCTTTCTACTCCAATAAAGAGTTACAGTCTCAGAAACTCAAAGCAGCAGTTCTTCCCTGTCCGATGGGGTTGCTATGAGTCAGCATGGCCTCAATAACGGTGAGAAGAAGAAGCCGTAGAAGAACACGGAAGTCACTTTGAGGAGTAAGGGGTGTCTGACCCAAGCCATGGTATTTGAATGACCCTCAGATGCATGCGAAGGTTAGACATTGAAAAAGGAAGGCTGAAAAGGAATCGGTGGTCTGAGTTATGGGGCTGGCAAAGAACATTCAAAGAACCAGCCTGGCTTGGAGAAAGGACTGCCAGATGCTCCTTACAAGGAGGATGGTGAGACTTTGTCTCATTTACTTTGGATCTGTTATCAGGAGAGACTAGTCTCTGTAAAGGATGTCGTGTTTGGTAAAGTCGCTGCGAGGTGTCATCTAGTTGATTCCGACCCATAGCGGCCTTCTGTACAACAGATGGAGACACTGCCCGGCCCTACGCCATCCTCACAACTGTTCCCGCGCTTGAGCCCATTGTTGCCGCCATCGTCTTGTCCGCATCTCCTTGAGGCCTGCTCTCCTCTGTTCCTCTACTTCACCAAGCATGACGTCCCTCTCTAGGGACTGGTCTCTCCCGACAAGACGCCCAGAGTATGTAAGATGAAGTCTTGCCATCCTGGTCTTGAAGGAACCCTCTGGCCATACTTCTGCCAAGAAAGATTTTTGTCCTTTTAGCAGTCCATGGTGCTCTCAGTATTCTTCTCCGCACCACGATTCAAAGGTAGCAATTCTCCTTCGCTCGCCTTTAATCAATGTCCAATTTCCACATGCATATGGAGCCACTGAACATACCATGGCTTGTGTCAGTCACATCGTAGGCCTTACAGTAACATCGTTGCTCTCCAATGCTTTATAGAGGTCTTGTGCAGCAGATTTACCTAATACAACTTGTCTTTTGATCCCGACTGCTGCTTCTATGAACATTGACTGTGGATCCGAGCAAGACAAAATCCTTGACAACTTCAACCTTTTCTTCATTTATCATGATGCTACCTGTTGGCCCATTTGTGAAGATTTTGGTCTTCTTTATATTGAGTTGTAATCCATACCGAAGGCTACAATCCTTGATCTTTATCAACACGTGCTTACTTTGAGCAAGCAAGGTTGTGTCACCTGCAGATCAAAGATTAATAGGTCTTTCCTCCAATCCTGATGCCACGTTCTTTTTCATATAAACCAGCTTCTTGGATTATTTGCTCAGCAAACAGATTGAATAAGTATGGTGAGAGGACACAACCCGGTTGCACATCTTTCCCGATTTTAAGCCATGCAGTATTCACTTGTTCTGCTCCAACAGCTGCCTTTTGATCCCTGTACAAGTTTCACCGGAGCACAATGAAGTATTCTGGAATTCCCATGTGGAATTCCCATCCACATAATTGAATGTCTTGGCATAGTCCATCAGAACCACGTCAACATCTTTCTGGTGTTACCTGCTTTCTGCCGGATCCATCTGACATCAGTAAAGTAGAAGGGCACTGCAAATGAGGAAGACCTTCAAAGAGATGTACTGACACAGGGCCTGCAACAATCGGCTCAAATCTCGCAAACCCTGAGGATGGCGCAGGAGTGGGCAGCACTTCATTCTGCTGACTACGGTGTTCCCGTGAGTCAGAACCGACCCAATGGCACCTGACACTTCCAGCCATAGCCTTTGCTACACCTGCCAAGTGACTGTTTTTCTCAGCTCCTGATTGGATCCTACAGTCAGCTGGGAGTGGCTGTTAACAGAGCTCATTGTGATTGCCCTCCTGCTGGGTATTGAGTGAGCCATTGCAGAAGTGGGAGCAGGGGAACCTCACCAGCAATGACCCCCGAGATCCCTGCACATTGAACCTCTTTGATCCAGGAGACAGCACTGACACCCTAGGAGCAGCAGTGGAATCAGGAGCCGGAGCATGAGACAGACCAGGAGACTTACTGCAGAGCAAGGGAAGTTCAGTACTTGTGAGCAGGAGACTGGCGTGTGGAGTGGAGTGACTTTGGATTCTTAATCGGGGGAGCTGGGTTTTGCTGACCCACAGAGCTGGAGCTGGATACCTTCAGAGTGGCACAGCAGAGTGGCACACCCCTTGGGCATTTATCAACAGCCCCTAAGAGAGCTTTTGTAACATTGCTTGAGCAGGACAGAGGCCAGGCCAAGAGGCTGGGGTCCAAAGAGAGGCCTGCCTCTGGGCATGGCAGATAAAGAGACTATCCTGCTGAACAGCTGTTTCCCGAGCATTTCCCATCTGACTTGTCACCTGTTCATTACCCTACTAACCCCCAACCTAAGAGTATCTGTGAGTTCTGTGGGGCCACTGCAATGAAGAAGGGAACCCAGCCACAGGAGGAGAGGGCTGGGAGGGGGACGGTCTGTGTCAGAACAGGGCAAAGAGGGACGGAGATTGGAGGCTTTTCTGCCTTTGGCTTTGTGGCAATCCGCCCTGGGAGCCAGAGGAGGTCAGAGAGTGTCCCCGCCCCCTACCATTTGGCTCACAGTCTATGCTACTGTGATCTCTTGCATCTTGCTGTGAGGCTGGAAGTTATGTCATTCGTAGTACAGATTTCTCTCAAGATTCCCTCATATTGAACAGACTTCAGCTGAGCTTCCAGACTGAAAGAGAGTAGGAAGAAAGGACTTCCAAATATCAGCTAATGGAAAGGGGATGGAGCGCAGCCGCTATCCGGAAAAACCAGTCGTCAGACAGGCCGCTGTGCTTGGTACACATAGGCCAACGAAAGCGATGGAAGCCCTCAATAAGGTGGACTGACACTCACTCTGACAGAGACTCAAGGGCGCCAACAGTGGGGAGGATGGGGCAGGACCAGGCCACATTTGGTTCTGTGACTCACAAAGTCACGGTGAGGCAGAGCCAGCACGGAAGTAACTAACAACACCAGGCGGCCCTTCGATGTCCTCCTTGTCTTTGTACGTGGACTCTTTAGAGATGCAGCCCCACTCCTGTGAGTCTTTCACCCAGAGGACGATGTGACACACATGAACATATATGTGGACGGGGGGGGGGGGGGCTGAAAATGATCCCGCATCTTGACATGAGGAATACACATGAAGATAAAGCCATTTCTCTACTGCAAATACATAATCACATCGGCTGCGCTATCTAGCATCATCTTGAACTTCATTATGAAATAAAAGACCAGGGACAAGGGGGCTACCATTTCGTCTCTGAAGAACAGCGCTTCGGGAGAGCTTTCCAACTCCCTCTTCCACAGATTTCTACCAGGTTGTGATCCGGCTAGCGGGCAAGCATCACGAGGGGGCGGGGGGAGTATGTTTCCTCCAATAACACCTGCTTTCCCAGTGTGCGGCCTTCCACACAGGAGGCCACGAGATGAACCCCGGCCCCTCTGGCAGATGGTGTGGTGGCTGAGTGCACAGATTCGGCTGCACTGAAAGCAACAAGTTCACACCCTTGACTGGGGGTCTGGGCGGAGCTGAACTTTCAAGTGTAATGCAGGAATGATTACACACTTGCAGGCGAGAAAGCAGCGCATTAGTGGGTTCAGAGGCTGGGAGAGTGATGGGCTGAGAGAATGAGGCTTAATGAGCTGCATTGTGCGGAGGCAACAAATAGCGCGGGAAGCTGAAATGCGAACTAAACATGGGCCGTTTGTAAGTGGTCCCGCTAATCACAGTGTTGGCCACCACTTGGTAGGGAGCAAGATCTTCAACAGCATGCTTTCTAGGAGTCAGAAAACCCGAGCAGCATGGATTTTCTGTAACGGCACAATGCTTTCAAGTCAAATAGATTTTCAGTGAGCTTTGACAGGAGTGTGACAGGGTTGGTTGTGTGTGTGCTTAGTTACCATTTTCAGGAAAACTCGTAACTGGATCTAAAATTTATGTAGAAAAAGAAATGTGCCAGAAGACACAGCACTTGGGGAAAGTGCTAACCTAACGAAAGGAAAGCCTGAGAAATAGACCAGTGTGATTATGGTCCAGGGATCGATGTACTTGACCAGCAGCCAGAAACATGTCTATGGGAGGGGTTTCACAAGGGTCAACAAAACATGCCTCCATCTTCTTGAAGAACACAATTGGCCTACATTACCCAGCCTCCTTTGCAACCAGATGCTCCTGGGCCTTCTGGCGATGGACCGTGGGTGGAGTGTGTTCCATTGGCAGCCTTGCCCCACGGAAATTTCCTAAGGGGAAAATTCTCTCTTGTCTGCTGTCTGTCTACATGCCAGATGCAGAAGAACTCCAGGGCCCCGAGGGATGGTGGAGACCCTGGTCACATGGGGGCGTGGGGGGCAAGGAATAACTGCCATCTTGAACTTGTGTGAGGACAAAATGAATGATGTCTTATGCCACTGAGATTTTGAAGTTTACCTGTCATTCAAGGCTACTATCCCTCCACCCTAACAGAATTAAGTTTAGATAGATTAAAAGGGAAAAACAAACACACCCCAAAACTCAACAACAACCCAGATTCACTGCCATCGAGTTAATGCCAATCCAGAGTAACCCTCTAGGACAGGGTAGAACTGGCCCTATGAGTTTCCGAGACTGTACCTTTTCATGAGAGTAGAAAGCGCCTTCTTTCCCCAATGGCAGCTGGGGCTTTGAATTGCTGACCTCGCAGAGTGCAGCCCAACACTTAACCACTCTGCCGCCAGGGCAGGGCGATGAAAACGAAGATGATCCTCGAAGAGATGGTCTGACGCAGTGGCTGCCACGCTGGGCTCAAACATGACACATGTGAGCATGGTACAGGGTCAGGCAACGTTTCCTTTGCTGGTAGTTATACGCGGAAACTGACACGACAGCACTTGACAACCACAACAAATTTTACATTCAAATAATAAAACCACCCAAAGTACTAGAAGAAAAACATCAGCCATCTATTTCTGCCCGCAAACATCATTACTTATAGAGAGCTTATAAAAAAATCGATACCATAAAGACTATAGGGTAAAGGAAAGGCAGTAGCATCCTATAAAAGAGCTAAAATCACATTGTTTTCTAAGTAAAAATAGTGCATATCACAAGGAGATGTGATTCTCACTTAGAGCTACAAGTGAACAAATACCGAAAATGCTGAGTGTTGGCCAGGCTGTGCGTTCATCCACTGTTGGTTAACCGCTGCCTGTTAATAAGCTTTTTGGAGAACACGCTGCTGGGCTGCGGCATAGCTACAAACCAGGCACATCCTTTAACCTCATCATTTCACCTCGAATACTTTTCCCAAAGAATCACTGGTGTACACACATGCACACACACAGAGACAGAGGGCCCGATAAAAATAAGTAAAATCCGCCCCCGAATCCAGCTAACAAACAAACAAAACAGAAACTTGCCAGAAGTCTCATTTTCCTCTCTTCTTGGTAGTGTTTCTCTCAGGAGCTTTGTACAAACAAGTGGATGTTAATTTTTCTTTTCTACATTGCACAGAACGGAGCCCTGGTACCGCAGTGGTAAAGCGCTGGGCTGTGATCCGTGCAGTCGGCAGTGGACGCCAGCAGCAGCGCCACGGAAGAAAGAGCAGACTTTCGACTCCTGTGACAATGAGACGCTCAGAAACCCCCCAGGGGCAGCGGCCTATGCGTCAGCAGGGAGTTTATATTTCACAGAAGTCCTGGTGTCCTAGTAGCTATGTGTTCAGTTGCTAACACAAGGTCAGCAGTTCAAAACCACCAGCTACTCTGTGGGAGAAAGATGAGGCTTTTTGCTCCTGTAGAGATCGACAGTCTTAAACGTACAGGGGCAGTTCTAGGGGGTCACTAGGAGTTAGAATGATTACCAAGATGGCAATCCATTTGGTGTTTGAGTTTTCTTCTCTATCTCAGAGCCACAGATGATATCTGTTAAATCATAGAACAAACAGTTACTGAATCCTATTGGGAAGAATGGAAAATGTCTTACATATCTGGGTTACACATAGTATTTTACTTATGTGTGCATGTAGACCTATGCACCACCAGGGCTCCTAATACGTATGCATACACACACATACCACCAATAAGCACACACATATATATTGGGGTCAGTAAGATTTGTTCAAAGTCAGCTGAAAAGCAGGACCTTTGACTAGTAATTCCAGTGCGACTTGGAGCTTCCTGAAAGCAAGTGCAGAGTGATCAATAAACATTGGCTCCTCCTGTTACCACTCTGATGAGCCCTCTGCGGAGACTCACTTTGACACAGAACAAGCTGGAGAAGGGTTTTAGTGGATTTTTCTGTCATTTGAACTGATGGCTTGGATATTTGATACCAGCTGGGGTGAGTCTGCAGCTGGTCTCAGGTTTTAACTGTCCTACACGTGGGATTCTTGTGTATCGCTTACAACTTCCACGTGTTTGCTGGTCAACAGAAGGAGAGAACTCTTGTTCGTCCATCACCCTCCTCTCCACCTCCTTGACTTAATTTTTCAACTTCGCCCACCCAGTGGGAAAGTGCCATGGTTGTCATCGTAGCCAAGCTCCGGATTCACAGAAGTCTCCCAGAGGCAGCGGATGACTAGGCTTGCCGGCGCCATGTTTCCGCACACAAGTGGGACCAAAAACCACCCTTAACCTGACTCTGTGCCTACTTCCTACTCTAAGGAGAATGAGAAAGAATCAGAATATCCGGCGCTGAGATTGTAGAGCTGAAAATGTGTTATTTTCTTTTCCTGTGATGTGGATTATTTTTATTTTAAGACATGCTTCCTGGGCATATTTTTTTCTTAAACATTTCAATACAAATACAATTATCACCTCTCTCTCTTACCTACCTTGCCTCTGCTCTTTCAAAAACAAAAAGTTAACATGTATACAGGAACAAAGGGTACCTATGGCTCCATCTGCTTAAAAGCAGGAACTGTTCAGAGGAGTGTAAAGAACTCACAGCCGCCCCCAGTGCTGTGCTTGTGAGAGGCCACACATCTGTTCTGGTGTGTTAGCAAAGATTCACCAGTAAGCCAAGTGATCTCACCTACATGGCTTGGTTCAAGATGAATTATTTTAAAATCCTATGAGATTAGGTTTTTGGTTTGTTTTTTCCCTCTTTGTTGAACAAAATGAGCATGCAAGAATTTAAAAATGAAGATGGACTATTGAAATTTTAGTTTTACATAATCCATTAAGGAAAAGGAGACCTACATCACGGACCATTTCTTCCTACTGCGCTTCAGTGAGTAACGGGAAAGAGCCCTGGTGGCAGAGTGGGCTGCGAGTTGGACTGCTGGTTGCAGGTCAGCAGTTCAAAGCCACTAACCGCTCTGCAGGAGAAAGGTGAGGCTTTCTACTGCCAGGAGTCACAGCCTCAGAAACCCACAGGGGCAGTTCTGTCTGCCCTGTAGGTCCAGAACCAACGGATGGCGTGCGTTTAGCATAGGTCAGCATATTATAAAAAAGCATTTATGCTTTCCTTTACAACAAACTCCCATTAGTTGAGACATCTAGGCCTATGGACAAAGGAAAAAACAAACAACCTTTCGTAACGGAACAATTACCTCCTATTTACCAGAAACACAAGACGAATAAATCCCACTATAATTTTAAAAAGTCGCCAGGTGGAATGGCCCTGAGTCTTTTCCCATGAGGATGTCAGTCTAAAGAAGGAAGACACAGAAGTCACATCACGGGCCAGGTGTTCAGAAAACCAGGAAGTGCACAGAGAATGTGAACCTGGCCCAAATCGTCAACTCAGATCAGACCGAGAGACTGAGTGGGCATTTGGTGGGAACCTTTTAGGACAGACACGTGAAAGTGCTTCTGCCTATGCCAACCAGAAAACAGCTCTCTCCGAAATAACAGTGCTCAAGCTTGGCATAAGAGCACCTGGGTGCTACAAACAACCCGTTTACTACTAGGTGAAGGGTCAGTGCTTTGAACTCACCCAGAGATGCCATGGAAGACAGACGTGTCTATTTCCAAAAGGTCCCAGCCTTGAAAATCCTATAGAGCAGTTCTACCCCGCACACATGGGGTCGCCATGAATCAGATTTGTCACCACCCCTGCACTCCCAATAAAGTTGGCCTAGAGGTTGGGGGGCCTAGAGGCCCCCTGAGGGAGTGCAGGGTAGTAGATTATTTAATGTGGCTCTTCTAATGAGTCTCCAACTCCCTCCAAACGATCCTTTACTGCGAGGGTCTAATAAGAAGGTAGGGAAAGATAGTGCTCGGATTCGCCTGTGAGTAACTGTGAACAGGAGTCCCTGGAATGCTATCTGGCTGCGTATAAAACAAGGCCTCTCAGAAGTAAGAGGAAGGTTCTGGTTACAGCAAGAGTGGACCCCATCCTCTGGACCCCACACCCCTGTGCAGTGACCCTTCGGGTTCTAGAAGACAGTTAATGATGACATCAGAGGAGCCGCCGCCGCAGAACCAGGAGGCAGAGCATGAAACAGAGTGGTGGGCTTCCCAGGAATGGGGCAAGTAAGGCTGAGTGCTTCAGGGCAGGAGGCTGGCTTATGGAGTGGGGTGCTTCTGGGCCTTAATTAGGGAAGCTGGGCTTGCTGACCATGGAACTGGAACTGAGTGCCATCGGGCTGAGTCCCACTGAAGTGCAGGGCCTTTGGGTACTGAGTTCAGGGAACTGGGTTTACTGACCCAAGGAGTTTGAGCTGCATGTCTTGGAGTTGAAGCTTATAGCTGAGAGGTATGCCCTGTTGGGCATTTATCAGCAGTCTTGAAAGAGCTTTGTAACATGCCCCAATAAGCAACTGTAACCTGAGCATTTCTCGCTTGCATAAAAACCAAAACAACAACAACAAACCCCACTGCCACTGAGTCGATGCTGACTCACAGTGACCCAACAATGGTTCTCAACCTTCCTAATTTTGTGACCCTTTTATACATTTCCTCATGTTGTGGTGACCCCTCCCAACAATAAAATTTTTTTTGTTGCTACTTCATCACTGTAATTTTGCTACTGTTATGAATTGGGCGACCCCTGTGAAAGGGTCATTCGACCGCCACAGGGGTCATGACCCACAGGTTGAGAACCGCTGCTATAGGACAAGGCAGAACTGCCCCTGTGAGTTTCTGAGGCTGTAACTGTTTACGGTAGTAGAAAAAAACCCCATCTTTCTCCGAAAGAATGGTTGGTTGGTTTGAACCACTGACTTTGCCAATTCCACCCTACACATAACCACCACTTGACTACCACTCTGCCACCAGGGCTCCTCACTTGCATTACAACCTGTTAAGTTCGGTGAAGATGGTGAATTCTGTGTAGCCATTGCAATGGTGATTAGAACCTAGAGGTAAACTGGAAAATACTAGTGAACACAACCCAGGGAGCTCTCACACGGGACATCTGGCATCCCCTACCCCTATCCTCACAGCCCCCTCTCTCCTGCCTTCCCCTGAAGGACCACTCTACAGGTAGATGAGCCACCACACCGGAAACTAGTCTTGGTGGATGGCGGGGAGAAGAGAACAGGAACTGGCTCACGAGGGGTTTCCGAAAAGCATAAATCACTAAGGCACGTTAGGGATGTGGGGGCTGTTCCTAGCCTTGGCAAGAACCTGTGTCCTCCCCTGAACTGCCATGCTGAGAGTGATTTCCGGGAGTCTAATGACTGGCCAGACTCGGCCTGGCATATCTTCTGCCTGTTATCTAGTCTCTGCTGCCTCCAGGCGGGGCCACGTCATTGATCAAGGAGCGTTTGGGCCAGTGAAAAAGATCACGGTCAACATTAAAGACATTAGGTGTTGATCTGTGCTGGCTAAGTGAGTTAAAAGGTTCATGCCCTTCGAGTAACAACTCAAAGAGGCTATCTCAGGATATTCATTAAACAAATTAACTGTTTACATCGTGCTTAAGCACACAGGCACAGCCATTGAGGGCCTGAGAGAAAGCAAAGTCAAGAACTCTACTTTTTCAGTTCAATAAGGGAAGCTTCCTGGGAGGGGGAGCCAAGGAACACCCCCCCCTTGAAAATGGCAAAGGAACCCTGAAAATATGGCAGGGACAATATTTAGGGCCCCCACTGTCAACAGACTCCTAATGTCTACCTTGCCAATCTTTTAACAATGACTGAACTAAGCTGCCAAGGACGAAGTCATCCTGTCCCCAGAAGTTCTCCTTCTACAAGACACAGTTTGGGTCTTGGTAAGGAACAATTAACCACTGGCGAAACCATTTAGGAACTTCCCTACAAAGCTTAAAGACACAGGAAATCAGTCTAATCCCCACTCCCACTGAGTTGAGCCCAACTCATAGTGAGGCTGTGACTCTTTACCGGACCCCCCTAGAACTTCCCCCACAATGCTGCATGTTGAGTGCTCTACCAGGGAGCTGGGTCCCAAAGGAGATGTTCCTTTGCCCGTGGGCAAAGTTCAGAAGTCAAGAAGGGAGAGAGAAGCAGGACATGAGAATGAGGCACAGCAGGAGAACAGGAGAACGCGGAAGGGGCGCTTTTCCATCTTGAGGATTGCAGTCAAGGGCATGAAACCACTGAACTGTTGAATGGGAAGCGGGCGGCGTGTACATCTTTACCCAGATGTCAACGGAAATGTTGGAAAAAACGAAGCAGTACATTCTCTACACACACTGGACAAGGAAGCCAGCCCTGCCCCACAGCGAACACCGGGCCTCTGCCTTAAGAGCAAAGTGACGGGTCCTCCTCTGGCCTGTGAACTTGCTCTGATCACTGTGCTGTTCCCTCTAGCTGGCACGCAGTGGGGGTCAACACACGTGCTGAACACGTCCACAGGGAAGCCTGGAAGTGCGAGAAAAGAGATGCCACTCACCAGCCCGAGATCTGAAACGCTGCTAGATTGCTTTGGCACTTTTCCTTCGGATAAGGTGCCCTGGTGGCGTCGTGGTTACACGCTGGGCTGTGATCGCCGAGGTTGGCAGTTTGAAAACACCAGCTGCTCCTTGGGAGAGAGACGGGACTTTTTAACTCCCGCAGAGGTATAGTCTTAGAAACTCACAGGGCCAGCTCCAGCCTGCCCTACAGGGCTGCCGAGTTGGAACTGACTCGATGGCAGCGAGTGTCCCTTCTGAGGTGCACAAGAATATTCTGCACCCTGCTAGTTTAAGCTCCATAAAAGCATCTCTTCCCCATGGCTATCGTCTTTGTAAGTGTCGTTTTTGATCGTCTGTATGATTTCCCCAAATGTCATTACAATCCTTTACTTGGTTTTGGACTTTCAAATGGATGCAGGTTTTTGCTTTTATAAACGTGGCCATGAGCATCTTCACGAAGGCACCTTTGCCTTAGAAACGAACTGGAGTTCATTTCCTCATTCACCAGATGCAAGTCAGAGCCATCATAAGGAGCTATGGTGACATTGGCGGGCTACATGGTGGGCTACTAACTTGCAAGGGCAGCGGTTTGAAACCACCAGCTGCTCTGAGGGAAAAAGAAGAGGCTTTCTACTCCCATAAAGAGTTAGTCTTGGAAACCCACAGGGGCGGTTCCTCTACTCTAGCCTGGAGGGTAACTATGAGTCAGAATCATTGCCATATGATGTCAGGGAGTTGGAAGTAATGTCTCAGGATGATTAGGTCTGAGTTTTGCAAGTTCATCCTGCTTGTGGTAGGTAACACCATTGCCCCCACGCCCAAGATAACCATGTCCCAGTCTCCAGAACTGAAGGACATGCTTTGCTACCTGACAAAGGGCAATTGGCAATTATGTTGCAGATGGAATGAATGTTTCTGATCACCTGGACAAGATGGACTGACACAGTGGCCGCAACATGGGCTCAACCATTAGACCAACTGCAAGGATGGCGCAGGACAGGACCGAGCCGTGGTTAGCTCTGTTTACACGGGGTCGCTATCAGTCAAAATCCACCTGGCGCCGCCTAAGGACAAGCAGCTGCCTTTGAGATAGGCAAGTGATTCAGGCTGAACCCAGGGGACCCCAAAGGTCCTTGCAAGTGAAGGGGGGAGGGGCAGGAGAGAGTGGGAAGGTGATGTGTCTGTCGGAGGAAGGATCCAGGGACTGCTGCTGGCTTTGAGGATGGAGGGAGGGCTGAGGAGCGTGAGAAAAGCAAGGAGAGGGACTCTTGCCCGGAACCTTCAGGAAGAATGTAGCCCTGCTAACAGCCCTGCCAACAGGCTTCCCTAAGCCCACTGCAGACTTCTGACCTCCAGAGCTGGAAGCTAATGTATTTCTGTTCTTTTAAGTCTCTGTGTTTTCCCTGAAGGAATCCTGGTGGCTTTCTATCCCCTAAACCAAACAATGCCATCAAGCTACATAAGCAAGATATTTGGAAAAGGAGAAGGATGGGCAAGCAGCACATCCTTGGATGAGAAACCTGCAGGTTGAAAAGTTGCCAAATTCTTCCCCATTCATGTATAGCTTGAAGAGCTTCATCAGATCCCCGAAAGGAGTTTTTGTTTTGTTTGTTTGGGGGAACTTCACTCCACCCCCACCCCCAAATGGCTCTAGTCATCACCTGGAAAAAGTAAGTAGACAGGAAAAGCCGAGAACAGTTCAAAAGCTCACCTACTAGATTTGAGAACACAAGACATGGGTGGAAAGCCAATTTGCTTTGTAAACTTTCACCCAAATCACAAAAAGTGAAAAAAAGAGAAAAAAGACCATATCTGTAATAAACGACATATTATCTGCCAAAGAAAGAAAGAAAAAAAATGAGACCTTAAGGCATAAAAATTAAAACAGGGGGTGGGGAGGTGGGGGAAGTGTGTCCTTGGTAGAAGAATTGAGAGACCTGGGGAATCGAACAGACAATTACTAAAGCTCCCTTAGTATGCAAAAGATCAGCTTAGTATAATGTGAGATAATGAAGGCATTATGTAAAAATAGGCTTTAATTAATAAAGCATAATGAAGCGTAGTGAGTTATGTGTTGGGCTCCTAACCACAAGGTCAGGAGTTCAAACACACCATCTGTTCTGCAGGAGAAAGATGAGGCTTCCTCTGCTCCCCAAAAGATTTATAGCCTTATGAGATGGAATCCACTCTATGGCAGTGAGTTTAATGAGAAAACTGGCTGGCTATTTAGGAGCCAAAATGCTGACATTATCAGCCCACGATATACATAAAAATAAATTTCAAGTACACTCACGTATTCAATAGTCCTAAAACTCAAACCACAACAACCAAGAATAAGAAAGTAAGCAGTAATCTGGTATCTAGACAAGGGCCACGTTTTTAGTACAAAAAGAAAGAATTAAGTATGAGAGAAAAGAGCGCAAGTTTGACCACATACAAATTGAAAACCTTTACCCCTAAAATGCAAAGGAGAACAGCAAATTGTAAAACCACTGCAATCATGCTGGAAAGCAAAACTTGGCAAACAAGACGAGCACACTCAGCACAGAACACAGAAAGACAAATAATTGTGAAAATGTCCTTGGTTCTTAATCATCGGTGAGTGTTTCTGTTTATTTTCATCTATTAGTTTTACACAGAGCTAAAAGCCAACCAGCCCCTGGTGAGGGGCGATTTATGAATTAGGCAGTAGGGTCAGGAAAATCTGGGGCTGTGAAAGGGATCAAATAAGTTGATTCTCTCCCAGAGAGCATTCCCACATGGAAGAATCCCTCCTCAGGACAAGAAACTTAAAAGAGCAGACAGATCTGTTGGTTGCAGGGTTATTTATCATGGGAAAATGGCAGAAGGATAGGAAAACACGGGGTATACAACTCTCACTTATCTTAACAGTAATAGCAAAACCAGAAACACTGGCAAGAGTAAATACCAAAATACTAACCATGGTGGTCTTTGCTTCGGTGGGTGTGATAGGGTTTTTTGTGCCAACATGGCACTCATAAGATGATATGGGTGGAGCCTAGTGTGCCAATCACATCACAGCCTGGTGGGCATGGCCTACTCATAAGGAGGATCCTGGGAACTTCCTCTCTCTCCTGCTTCACCTTCCTGCTGGCGAGCGACTCAGAGCCCTGTGGGAGCCCTGGGGACATGTCCACAGCCATTGGATCACCAAGAATTTGCACCCACTGGCCAGTGATCTTCCTGCATTCTGCATCATTGCTTGTGTGAGTCTGAAGAGGGGTTTATGGACTAGTATCGGGCTTGCAGACTTGATCTGGACTGGGCTGGCCTGCTTTCCTGATACAGAACTACTACTTGACAGACAGCTTTCTTACACATATATGAGCATCAACACATTTATTTCTCTAGTCAATCTAGCCTAACACAGTTGTTTTTTCTTTTCTTCTTTATACTCTTCTGTCTTTCTCAAATACTCTACAAGGAGTGCTGGCTAGCTGCCTCTATCATATCTATTGATGCCTCTCTGTCTCTGTCACACACACACACACACACACACACACACACAGCCTGCCTCTGTTCCAGCTTCCCCATCCCATGCAGTCAATAGTTGAGGGGAAATTCATCTTTGATAAAATCATCTTGAGAGTGACGGCCAGCAAAGGAAAAACATTTAGCACTTAGCAGGCTGACATAATATGAGTTTATAGGAAAGGAATGAGACAAGATGCTATGGGTGGAACGTTTAAAATAAACAGTGTGTTCGGCTGGGCAGTGAGGGCAGGTGGACCCAGCCCCCGCCCCCCCCAGGCCTCCTCCGGGAGTCGGTCCAGTGACTGCATGGTCTGACTATTCCACTCACTTGCCACTCTCTAGCAACAGCACCTCCCCATAAGGAAGTTTTACTGAAACTATGTCTAGGCGAGGGGGGAGGGGGTAGGAAAAGAGCCTGCCCTCCTTTTCACTTGGAATCACACACAGGCAAAAGGCGATTCTGGAACCCGAGCTTGGTGGCCCCATCTCTGGAGCAGGGGACAGCACACAGAGAGAGGGGCCCCTCCCACCCGCCCATGGCACACTCTGGCCTTGATTTTTTGTAGTTTGCAGATAGAGCATTTTTACAAATGGACATTGTGTCGACTCACTGCACGTCCATCGGTGCCACTTTCCCAGTAGCGTGGGGTTACTTCCCGTCGGGATCACATTTTGCTTTCTTCACAGTATTTCAAACTTTTAACGTAGTTGCAGGGCTAATAAACCCACCAACCCGCTGCTGCCGAGTCAATTCTGACCCCTAGCAGGCCTTGAGGACAGACTGCCACTGCTCCTTGGGGCTTCGAGATTCCAAGTCTTTACAGGGACAGACAACCTCATCTTTCTCCAGGGGGGTGGCTGTTTGATTTGAACTCTTGGCCTTAGGGTTCCCAGCTCAACTCAGAGCGCACTCTGCCAGCAAGGCTCCTTAATAGACTTAGCAAGCCTAGCTTTTATATGCCTTGGGAAACAGAAAGACGGCTAGACTCACTTTTTTTTTGGCAACATTGGTTTCACTGCTGTAGTCTGGAACCGAAGCGCCACCCTCTGACGGTGGCCTGTATCCCCAGTCCCCACCGCACCCCCAGAACCCCTGCAAATGGTCTTTCCTTCTTGGGGCTCAGATGCTGAATGTGACTTCCCCAAAGTGACATACCTGTTGGCATCACAACGAGGCTGAGAAACCAGGTCTTGCCAGGCCTCCTTCAGTCCTGAGCCAGCTAATGATAATGCTGGGTTTTCATGAAGGTCTTCATTAAAAAAATTTTAAAAAATCAGTGAAAGGTTCCATCTTTCTAGAGTAAATCCAAAAAGCAGAGATGTCAAACACTGCCATCTCTGACCTAGGTGCGTGACTGTGCCTCGTTTCTAGGAAGATTTCAGACTTTCGCATTTCCAGTGACTTGATCATGCCTGGTGGATGTGGGGCCCAGGGATGAACCGAGAACTGTGGGTCCTTTTCTCAGCCGCCAGCACGCAAGGTGACCCGCGAGGCCCCAAGCACGGGGCACCGCACAGCACATCCTGGTCGGGCAAAGCAAGCACAGAGACAGTACTTTGGGACGATGTGGTAAATGTACACTTGAAACATTTTCCGTTAAAGTTCTTAATTATGTTTTTCCCTCACCGATGCTGGTTTGTGCTTCAGGAAAGAGCTCTTTAGCAAAACTTGAGGTTCCTAGAAGCACTGGTGTGGAAATTAGAGGAATTTCATTATAAAGGCCTTTCTCCTTCATAGCAGATAGCTCGTCGCACACTTGAGTTCTGAGCAGTGTGGAGGAAGCGCACTCTGCAAGGGATGTGAGTGATCCTGGAAGGAGCGTGATGACGGCTCGACCACGCATCCAATGTGACCCCCAAACCAGGAAGGAAGGATCAAGGGCCAGTCGGATGAGCAGGTGAGAGGCAGCGAGCGGAGGCCCGGAGCCCAGCGCATCAACAGCAGCTTCACAAGGGAGAACCGTGAGTACTAAAGTCTCCTCTAAAGAAAAATCTCTGAAACTCCAGAGGAAACTTTGTGAAGCCAAATGCTACATAAACCAAAAGAGAGGAAAGGGTTCTCGTCATAATAAACTCACACCGCAGCACGCTTTGCTGTCATTCGCAGTTACTGACATATTAAAAAGCTCAAAGGGAAAATTTTATCAAGTTGACAATAACATCCTGGGTTTTTATTTTTGACTCCAAACTCAATAAAAACCATAAACTCAAAGGTCAGTGTGCTTTTAGGGGAGATGCAGATCCTAGTGAGACACTTTCTAAGACAAAAAGAGGAAGACAGCCTTTACCTTCGCGGTTAATTATTAGAAAACCTTACATGGAAAACAATCATCACTGATTGCTGCAGACATGATTGTTTGGCTCAGAAAACTCAACGGGATCTACTAACAATTTTAGAAATGAAATCAAGAAGATTTCTAATAGAAGACATTCAGAAATAACAACCATCCTTTAAAAAAAAACACCACGGTGACTGTGTTGAGCGCTGTCCAGTTGGGTCCGATTCACAGCAACCCTGCAGACAAGTGAACCGCACAACCCCTGCCCGGTCCTCCATCTGCACAACCCTCTTGTGTGGACGCCCACGTGGCAGCCACCCGACCTCTGGGTTACCAAGCATGGTGTCCTTTTCTAGGGACTGGGCCTTCCTGGTAACATGTCCAAATTTAAAAAAAAAAAAAAAAAAGGTAGAAGGTTTGAAGAAGCACTTCACTAACGACTATACAGGAATGGGGAAAAGTCCGTAAGTGCATGCTCATTTGCCATTAGGACCCTGCTGAGTAACACTACAAATGAAACCCCACCATCCTCGCCTCTCAGGAGCATTCTAGCTGTACTGCTTCCGAGACAGATGTGCTCATCTTTAACATTACATGTTTGGGGGGAAGTGACAGATGTTGGAGAGACTGCGGAGATTGGAACAATCATCTCTGCTGGTGGGAGTGGAAATGGCGGGCATCCTGAAAAGCACGTGGGTGGTTCCTAAAAAGAAAAGTTGTCGGTTGCCTTCAAATGGATTCTGTTTTACGCGACCCCATGTGGGCTGAGGAGAGCCGCGCCTCTGGGGTTTCAAGGTTGAACCTCACCAGACACAGATCACCAAGCCTGTCTTCTGGGCGATCCATTTGTGCCACCCAGGGCTCCAAAAAAAAAAAAAAAAGAATTAGCATATGATCTAACCATCCCACTTCTAGATATATGCCCCACGGAATCCAAAGCAGGGGTCGTTATTACATCAATGCCCATTGCCCATCGTTCACACTATGCAAGAAATGGAAATCACCCAAGTATCCAGCAACACAATGTGGTGTAAACATACAGTGGAATACTGCTCAGCCAAACAAAGTTCTCATATATGCTATGCTATGGATGAACCTTGAAATACACTGAGGGAAGTAAGCAAGACTCAAAACGGGAGATACTGTCTGATTTCCCTTAAATACCATCTAGATATGTCTACAATAGGCAATCTACAGATGAAGGTTTGTCAGCAATTACCAGGGGACTGGAGTAGGGGTAAAGGGTGATGGAGTTATTGATTAATGGGTATTGGGTTTCTGTTTACATTGATGAAACTTTTGTGGGAAATGGATAGTGGTGACAGTTCCACAGAATGGTGGATATGATTGTTACTGAGTTGTATGCTTAAGAGAGAACCCTCTGGTAGTGCTGTAGGGTAAGCAATGTACTACTAACCACAAGGTTAGTGGTTCAAACTCAGAAGCTGCTCTCTGGGAGAAAGATGAGGCTACCTGTTCCCATAAAGCTTCATAGTCTCAGAAATATAGGGTGGCTAAGAGTTGGAATCGACTCGATGGCATTGAGGTGGTTTGTTTGTTTGTTTGCTTGTTTGTTTGGAGTTATGCTTCTGAGTGGTTGAAATGGCATTGGTTGTGACCCGTATTCCATAGGGGAGCCCTGTTGCACAGTGGTTACGTGTTGGACTGCTAACTACAAGGTCAGCAGTTCGGAAACCACTAGCCGCTCTGCGGGAGAAAGATGGGCTTTCTACTCCCATAAAAAGTTAGAGTCTCTGCAACCCACAGAGGCAGTTCTGCTCTGTCCTATTGGGCTCTTATCAGTCAGAATCGACTAGGCAGTGAGTTCTTTAATATTTCACTACAATTAGAAAGAAAGTGCATTAAGGGGAAAGTTGTTTTAAAACTAGGCTTCACTTATAATAATACCTGTACTAAATATATCTTTATCTTTATTGGTAAAGAGCCTAAGGTAGTTGCAATTCAGTGAATTATCTAACATAACTCTTTTTTAAAAAAATCATTTTATTGGGGGCTCATACAACTCTTACCACAATCCATACATACATCAGTTGTATAAAGCACATTTGTACATTCATTGCCCTCATCATTCTCAAAACATTTGCTCTCCACTTAAGCCCCTGGTGCCAGCTCCTCATTTCCCCCTCCCTCCCTGCTCCCTCCTCCCTCTGAACCCTTGATAATTTATACATTATTATTTTGTCGTATCTTGCACTGTCCCATGACTCTTCTTTATAACTCCCATCAAACCACTTTCTCCTGATTGGTCTGGGTAACAGAAGATGGGGGAGGAGACTGATAGGGTTATATGATTCAGTTGTAAATGGATGTTAACAGAGTAAATTGTGATTATAAAACCTTGGAAATCTAATGAGGAGATTGGTCAGTGTTGTCTCCTGCTGGGCTTAAAATGAGCCATCTCAGAAGCAGAAGTGGGGGAATCTGACTGCCATGGAGAAAGAAGAGTCAGGAGTAAAGTATATCCCTTGGAACCCATGAAACCTCCAAGACCCAGGTCGGGAAGCTGCTACATCAGAGAAGTCAGAGGAGCGGTCAAGCAGAACCAAGGGCCAGAGCCTGAAACAGAGAGATGGGCTTCTCAGCCCAAAGAGTGAGTAAAGTGGAGGACTTCTGACAGGAGGCTCACTTGCAGAGTAGGGTGCCTCCGAATGCTAGATTCAACGAACCATAGAGCCAGAGCCAAGGCACTGAGGCTTATGGTGGAGTTGTGTTCCCTTTGGGCATTTACCAGCAGTGCTAAAAGGGCTCCGAAACACTGCTCAATCGCAACACAGGTCAGGCCAACGGTGGAGAGACTGCCTGTGGCATCGCAGAGAAGAAGCTGTCCTGACCAGAACTGTTTGCTGAACATTTCTGATCCTGAATTGTCACCTGTTAACGTCCCTACGAAAGCCCTAACTGTGAGGACTGAGAGCTCTGTGTGATTATGGCAGTGAATTACAGGACCCAGCTGCGGAGGAGACAGCCCTGTGGGAGGGACCACCGATGTCCGAACTAGTAAAGCAGGCAGGAGGGTGGAGGCGTGTCTGGCACCCAGCTGATGTGGATGACGATGGGCTGCTAACCTAGCTTGGAAGTTTAAAACCATCAGCTGCTCTGAGTGAGAAAGATGAAGCTATGTGCTCCCTGAGTTGGAATCAACTTCGTGGCTACGGCTTTGGTTTTTTCATTTAATGAGACTAACGTGAGTCTATCACAAAGAGAAGTTGTCTGCAGCCATCCAGTGATGGGTTTACACAAATACGTTTAAACGTGCTTTGTCTGTCGTAACCCTGTTCTTGTATGGACTGGAAGCCTGGAAGCAACACTTTTTGCATAATGCCATCACACGTCAAGAACTCTCAAATCTTAATGTGAGAACAAATCATTTTAGAAAGGTATACGGTTTGAACAAGCGCTTCCCTAAAGACTATAGATGAATGGGGGAAAGCTCACTAACGCATGCTCATTTGAATTAGGAAACTTGTGAGTAAAACACACTGTGAAATACTATGAAATACATCTATGAGAATGGCTATATTTTATTTAACGAAGAGTCGAGTAAGAATTGGCATGGATGTAAATCAAGTGGAATTCTTACTGGAACTGGTGAAAATGGGGAGGAGGAGGGGGTGGGGAGAGGGAGAAAAGTACAACTACTTAGGAAAGTTGGGCAGTTTCTTAAAAAATTAAACTTACAACTATCATCCGATCCAATCCATAACCCTTTAGATATTTATCCAAGGAGAAGGAAAGCACATCTCCATTCCAAGACTTGTACTCAGGTTCATAAATAGATTTCTAATCGCCCCAAACTGGGGCGGGGGTGGGGGGGGGCAGAGGACAAATGACCATCAAATGGAAGTGAATAAATAAACTAGTATCAACACAATAAAAAGAATGATTTACACAAACTACAACCTGGATAAATCTTCAGAAACAATTCTGCTGAGTTCAAGAAGTCAGAGCGAAGAAAAAGAACACAGACCTTATATAATGCCATTGATATCTGTACTAGGAAGTGGGATTCTCCTTCCGAACTTTCCAGAAGGCAGATCAGAGGTTACCTGTTTGCCGAGGAGAGAGGGAGAGTTGGGCAAGGAGCTGGGAAGGGTGAGACAGAGTGGCAGAGACAAAGGAACAGGGGACATCTTGAGATGCTTGCCGACCTTGATGGCAGGCAACTTCATGGGGGTAGACATGCCAATCATTATGTTTGCTTTACATATGTGCAGCTTATGGTCTATCAACTGTATTACAAGAGAGATGCTAAAGATGCCATTTGACTCCCCTTTTGTAAAACAGCACGAACATGTAGTAACTCCACAAGGAAGACATCTCAGGAAGATGACAATCAATTTACCATAATGGTTTTCTGTTATTAAGTATATACATTTATCTGCAGGTCACGTAGATATAATCTAATCCTATCTCACAGCATAGGAAATTACATATGGAATATTACAACGACACAAAAATCTCTAATTGCACAGAGCTGAAGACTGGAAGAGATTGTAGAGAAGACGGCCACTTGTTATCACAAGGTACGACATTAGAAGCGTGTCTGGAGCGTTGCTTAGGTAAATTGCTTTTTTACAGACAAAAATATACCATGTTTGCTTTTTAAAGATAATTTCAGGTCTAGCTTTCCTACCCTCCTGGAAGAAAGGATTTCAGAAAATGTAAATGCTGACGTTTCCAGAACAGTAGCGATGTTCGTTTGTTTTGTTTTTTCCCTTCCCCCTTTGTCTTCGCTCTCTCTTCTAAGGCCACCTTCTCCGACCCTTGGCTCCCACTGTCGCATGCCAGTCTTTCAGCCTAAGCCGCTGTCTAATTCAGTCCCCACCCCCACTCCCGTTTACATCGTGATTTTCTGCACGCGACTCCAGCCTCCACTGGGCCATCAAGAAGACCACAGGGTACGTTTCTCTGTAAAAACTGTGGACGAACACTACCGTTCTGTTCACGCAACCCAGTGAACGCCTTCACAGCAGTGTCTCACAAGCACTCGGCCTCCTGCCTTCTTTCCAAGGGGATTCTCGCCATCTCTAGTGCCAGGCCGTTAAGGTGCCTCATTCCCTTCATCTTCCAGTCCCTCTTCCTGAGTTCCTGGATCACTCCTTTGTAGAAGGGAGTCGAGAGAGCTTCTGCACCCCGGGCATGCATAGGCTCATCTAGGCATATGAATATAAACAAATCATAAATCCAGTATGGCGGGCACCAAATTGGCCCTTCTTGCCATGAACATTGAAAAGCGTGAGAAAAATTGGTGTTCAGAGACTGTCCAATGAAAAGCAAGGCATGTGATCCTTGGGAAGGAAATGGTCATTCTGGCTTTCTGCTGAGGGATCTATGTGGGCTGGGGCGCAGAGAAGGGAAACTCATGCAGAACAAGGTCACCCTGGGCTGCAAAGACAGTGGTAACCTTGGGGCACATTATCTGACACACACCCTCTCCCCAAGATGACAAAATGACTTTCAGCAACCATTTTGTAATAATTGCAATAATCATTAGTGCCTTCATTTATCCTTTGGTTGTGTTCTTACATTTTTATAAGTTAGTTTTTGTAAGTAATATAGCTCATGGTAGAACATTTTGAAAATACATAAAGGAATAGAACATAATGCCAACTACTCCTCAACTAGCTGCCTAAAGGAAACCGTTGGTGAAATGTTGGTATAGTTCCTTTTTACGTTTCACGGGCAACAAGTCACAATGCTAAAAGGAGCAGAAACAATCGCATTTCGAACTGTTAAAACCGAGTCAACTATTTCCGGTCCAAACTAGAATTTGCATGTACCAAAGTTGCAGGTTGAGAGACCAGTCCCTGGGGCAGGACATCGGTGTGGTAAAGTCCAGGGGCAGTGAAAGAGCAAGACCCTCAAGGAGATGGATGGACGCAGGCACAGGACCAGCTGTGGGGATGGCCCAGGACCCGGGGTAATTCGTTCTGTTGTGCTCAGGGTCACTATGGGTTGGAACTGACTCAGTGGCATCTAACAACAACAGCAACAACAACAATAAAGGTACAACACCTCCCATCCCCTACTGTCTCACTGTCCGATGCTTTTACACGCAAAAGAAAACTCCAAGTGGGCACAAGAAATGACTCAAGCACCATTTCTCTACCTTGACAATCACAGGATACCGATGTGCGTATGGAATCTACTGTTCAGAGGCAGTTACAGGCACGGAAACGCCCGCTTCATCTGCAGCCAGTTCAGATAGTTCTGAGCAGTGACAAGCCTTGCTCTGAAAGTGAACACAGGATCTGTGTGTGAAAACGTAAGCAACACACACGTAAGTCTGCCTGTGTGTTCTTCGACTCAACCGTAGCCTCCACACCGCATAGAATTTAGACCAATAGAACCCTGTTTTTCTGCCAGGATGACTTCTAGTTTTCAATATTTTCAGCTTTCTCTTTGACTAATGTTTTTACTGTTTTACTTTGTTCCTGTTGTTGGTTTTAAAAATGTTTTTCTGCAAATGAAATCCAGGATAGGTAAAACTATAGGCAGTACATAACTGGATTGTTTCTTGGGTGTATAGCAGGGAATGTTGGGGGGAAACAGGGAGTTAATAATAATGAGTGCAACAGAGAAGAAAACATTATAAAATTAATTGTGGTGATGACTGTACAACTCTTTTTAATATGAACTATTGAATTGTATGATGTGAATTATATGCCAGTAAAATTGTTAATAAATTAAAACACTTAAAAAGTTTATGAAAGATTATATACTTTGACACTTTTGTAATTGTTCTAAAATCCTCCTAAAATAATATACCCATAAAAGCCTATCATTTGGGATGGATTGCTCCTACTCTCTCGCCCTGGCTACAGGACAGGTTGGGGAAGGCAGAGTCGGGATTTGTGGGACAGGGCACGGAGGAGAAGGAGCTCTGTGGAGAAAGAGCTCCAGCAACTGCCCGAGATGTACTGAGTCGGACCGAAAATTAAGGTGGGCATGTGTGAGAATCCTCAAACCTGGGGAAAGAACACTCAGGGATGTGTGCATACGCCGTTGTTGGGTGCCACTGAGTGACCCTATTCCAATGTAACAGAACACTGCCCAGTCCTGGGCCACCCTCAACTGTGGTTCTGCTGGACCCCACTGCTGCAGCCACGGGGTCAATCCGTCTGTCGAGGGTCTTCCTCTTTTTCACTGCCCGTCAACTTGACCTCGCATGATGCCCTCCTCCAGGGACTGACCTCTCCTGAGAACATGTCTATGGTAAGTGAGAGGAAGTCTCACCATCCTTGCTTCTAAGGAGCTCTCTGGCTGTACTTCTGTGTTTGTTCTTCTGGCAGTCCATGGAACTTTCAATATTCCTTATCAATGCCACAATTACAATGCATCGGTTCTTTCTCAGTCTTCCATATGTGTGTACATTGGCAATTAATTTTTAAACTCACTATAAACCTACTTTCAGGAAAAATAATAAATTGCTGTATTAAAGGTCTATACATGGTGTGTATAAATATTTAAAGCTTTTAATGTGACAAATTAGCTTGCTTCTTGCTTGTTAATTCATTTAAAGTTGGTGAGGGTGCTGAAAAGGCTATTTTCAGGGGATAATGTATACCTAAACTCTTCCTATGTTTTATTTTAATAATATCGTTAGGAAAGGAACCATCTCAGAATAGGAAAGAAAAAGAAATGTTGGAGCAATTTCAGCACCTCTGATTATTCATTTGAAGTTTTAATCTGAAATGTCCCAAATGATAGGATGGCCGGACATTGGCAGGCCAGTGTTTCGTTCCGCTGTGCCGAGGGCTGCTGTGAATGCGGACCAATGGCACACACATTCCTTGAACAGTCTTTCCCCAGGTTGGGGATTCTCACACGTGCCCATCTTAAATTTCTGCCAGTCAGTACACCCTGCCAATTTCAGGACTTCTTTCTCCACAGAGAAAATTCTTTGTTAACCCTGCAATGGTAGTCAGTTCCAGCCAATGATCCTGTACAGTTATAGTAAAATTTTCTGTCAGTGAAATAAATGGGTTCTGGATCCATGAATTTCTTAGGCACAGATCTTCTTTTCATGAAAAATAAAATTCAAAAAAAATATTGTTTTCCGATTTGTACGTTGTATAGCGATGGCTTCTTGCAGAAGTACGGTGTCAAGGCCACCATCTATGTCACGACAATTGTGAAAGAATGAAGCAGGTCATAATGGTTGCTGCTGGGTGCCATCAAGTCAGTTCTGATGCAGCTATGTGGACACACCCACAGCCTCAAAAACGTCACTATTTTTGAGCCCTTCCTTATAGCCAGTGCGCCAATCCATCTCATTGAAGGCCATCTTCTTTTTTTGGTCTGTTTGTCAAACATAATGTCCACCTCCAAGGATGGGTCCCTCCTGAAAACATATCCAAAGTATGTGAGATGAAGTCTCCTTGTGATAGACTTTGTGTCAACTTGGTGGAACAAAATTACCAGTAGTTTGGCAGTTAAGGCCCGGTGATGTGCTCAGACACAATGTAATCACCTCTATAACGGGTTCTGCTGTAAGCAGCCAATTCAGTTGTAAGGAGAACAGGGTAAAATGCAGCATCTTACTCAGGTCACAACACTGATGCAATCGAGAGGAAGGCTCCGCAGGGTTGTGGCCTGCTTCCAGTATAAGCGGATGCTGTGGAAAAGCTTGCTTACTTTTCACTGGTCTGGATCCTGCATCTAGCTCACTGGCCTCCAGTTATCTGGACTTGACCCAATGGTCTGACATGTTGCCTGACAAT
>NW_022103915.1:14299386-14306614 GCF_000313985.2 Echinops telfairi | reverse complement strand
TAGTTCATGATAAACAAAGCTCAAAGACACAAAGAATTTCTTCAAGAGCCAAGGCAGAGAGGACGCCTTCCCCTAACGCCAGCACCCTGAATTTTGATTTCAAGCCTCATAAACTGTAATAACATAAATTTCTCTTTGTTAAAGCAAAAAAGGATTGTTCTACAGCTCCCACGTTCTCCAACACATGTCCTCCCAATTAGCATCTCATCTTAGCAGCCAATAACAGCTGTTTCTGATCTGCTTCAATAGTGTCGCATAAAGAACAGACTCTAGGAGTTAGCACACCAGTGTTTACCTACTTTGCAATATTTGGTACACCACAAAGCCCGCTCTTCCATCAAGATTTCTCACAACAGCAAGATTTCCTCGTGAGAGAAACAGTGCATTGATTTCCACGTGGGCACAATTAGGGAGCTACTCCACAATATTTTTGTGCCGTCAGCACACACCCCTACACAAAATTGTAAAGTCCACACCCAAGATAGTTGACCATGTAATCCCTCATCATTTCATACAGTTCACAGCTGGTTATGTTTGTAAGTAAAAATCATTCTCTTTCATATCACTATCATGTTCCAATTTCACCAAGGCTGGGAAAGTTGTGACATAATCCCCTTGCAAAGGAAAAAAAAAATTGCTAGCTTTATTCACTCTATGGTCTTCCATTACTATTAGTTCCTAAACACACCAAGTTACGGTGGCATGGAAATCAGTGTTTGAGCTACTTTCTTTGCTGCAGTTTCACCCACAATTTCTTTTTTAAAGTCATTTTATTGGGGGCTCGTACAACTCTTATCACAAATCCATCCATCCATCCATTGTGCCAAGCACATTTGTACATCTGTTGCCACTATGTCTAAATAAATGCTTTGGGTGCAATCTTTCACATATATCGCTTGCAAGTATATATAGCTTTTGGTCTTTACTCACTGCCACTAAGCAAATTCCAACTCACTGGAACCCTACATAGGGTTTCCTAGGTTGTAAATCTTTACAAGAGCTGATACACAATAAAAAGAGAACAAGTGCACTGCTGTTGAGTCAATACCAACTCATAGCAACCCTGGGAGTGTCTGAGACCAAGATTCTTTGTAGGAGTAGAAACGCCCATCTTTCTCACTCAGAACAGCTGGTGGCTTCGAACTGCAGATCTTGTGCATCTCAGCCTAACATGTAACCACTAGGCCACCAGGACTCCCAAGAGCCGATAGCCTTACTTTCTTTCATGGAGCATCTGGTGGATTTGAACCCTGCAGTGGGCAATCCAGTGTTTACCCAACAGCACCACCAGGTCTTAGCAAGTTGAATGCTACTTATCAAGAAGCCTGCACAGCCAGCCTGCATGGCCAACATGTGTTTTGGTGAACACCTACTTCAATCTGCCTTTTTAATCAACGTACTTTCAGAAGTTTCAGATATTTTTTCTTATGATTTTGGACTTATTTTTTCTAAGTAATGCCCCATGGGCTTTGATGGTGCCATTGCTTTATGGCTAATATATCTCAGCAAATAACTACACACTATTCTCTTAGAATGCCAATGACAGCTATAAACTGCACCCAGTAAATTGAAGGATCATAGTTCCAAGAAAGCCGATTTGAACTCTCTGGGCCTTCTGTTCTTCAGAATCACTTCCATTGTTAGAATGTGGCTCACCACTCCGGCCACATTCAGAAAAACGAAGTATTTTCTTCTCCCCCAAAGTGTAAGGAAGTTGTTTTATTTTCAGTAAGTTAAAAGTAAAAGTAATGAAAAAAAAAAAAGTAAAAGTAATGTTAGTTTTTGAATTTAGCTGATACTGTTACATTAGAAAGTGAAGCATCTTGATTAAAAACTCAATCTATCTAAAAGAAAGTTATAAAAACAAATGCTTTTATGTCTATAGTGTATATACACACACACTTTGGAAGTAGAATTAACAAACCAATCATAAAGCATCACATGTTGTAATATGGTCCTATTGTGCATGCTATTGATTGCATTTCTTCCACTGCATGTGACCCATGACTCAAGCTTGCCGTACCTAAGTGGTCTATACCACGTTCAGTGAGGTGGGTCCGTCATCATGAACGTGGCTGCCACGAAAATGTTGAACTGCTGCAAGTTTCTAATGCTTCCTCCTCTCAGTTTCTAGAATTAACTTGTCACAGAGCAGCAACCAACCACTTACCCACCTGCAAACCACACTTTAAGAAGCACTGCCATAGGGATGCTGGACCTAGGCTCAAAGCATATTTGCTAGTAGATGGCACTGGAGCAGTAGGATGAAGGCAGTAGGTAAAAGAAAGGGAGGGATCAAGGAAGACTCTTGGGGAAGTTTTCACTTGAGCCTCTGGGTGGATGGTAATGCTATTTGTTGAAATACTAGGGAGACTTTGTTTGCATATTAAGACTATGTTTGCATATGTTAAGTATGACATGTTCTTAGTCTCCTGGAGGAAGATGGTGAGTCTGGATGAAACTGGAGCTTAGGAAGAAATCTGGTTTGAAGGTATAACTTTGGAAACCACCAGTGTTTTCTGGGAGAAACTGAACAAAGAGAGCCAAGAGTGAGCCTCGAGCTTCTAAGGTGTGGAGGTGGAAGCGCAGGAGGCGTGGTAAAGGAAGTAAGGTTTGGAGTGGTGCTGCAGCCGTGCCAAGGCCCTGAGGCAGGCTTAGCTGTGGCCTATTTGAGGACAAGAAGGCAAGTGAGGCTAGGGCAGTGTGAGCAGGCAGGGGAGTACAGATGGAGATATGTAGGAGTGGAGGCCCAGTTCTTTCTACTGGTCACCAAGACCCTGCATGATCTGGTCCCTCACGGGCGGGTTGGGAACAGAGGAGTTGGTGTACATTTTTAAAGGACTCCCTGGGCTGAGGAGAAATGTAAGAATCAGAACTCAATCAAGAGGCCAAGATGCTAGCCTTGACCCAGATGGCGTAGCGGTGGTACAGAGATGTGGCCCGATTCAGGATTTTGCTGACAAGGTGGAGTTTAAGAAAGAGGGCCTTAGGGTGACTTTGAGCTTGGGGCATAAGTAAAACCCCAAACTGGAACAACAAAGAACTGAGGGGGGAATCTCACTGTAGAGAGCACTGGGAACTTATTCTGGACATTGACATGCTCTTCACACACCCATGGAAGGAACCAAGGGCAGAAAACAGCAGACCATCTGGAGACTGTGTAAAGGCCACCGGTAGGGGACCAGGAGTCCGGGTGGGTGCGGTGGATGAAGCACTGGACAGTTAACTGTAAGGTCAGCAGTTCAAAGCCACGAGTCACTCTGCAGGAGGAAGAAGAGGCTGCCAGCTCCAGTAAAGACTTACAGACTGAGACTCCCCGAGGAGCAACTCTGTTCTATAAGGTCACAACGCTGTGACCTGGCCTGAAACAGTATTACAACATCCACTGCTGTGGAGTCAGTCCTGACTCACAGCAACCCTACACGACAGAGTGGAACTGCCCCTGGGGGTTTCCAAGACTGTAACTATGGGGGTAGAAAGTCTCGTCTTTCTCCCTGGAAGCAACTGGTGGTTTCAAATGGTCAACCTTGAGGTTAACAGCCCAGTGCGTAACCAGGGCTCCTTCAATGGCAGTTTGTTGTTGTTGTTGTTGTTAGGTGGTGTCAAGTTGGTTCCAACTCTAAAGCACCCTGTACACAACAGGAGGAAACACTGCCCGGTCCAGTGCCATTCATACAATTGCTGGTATGTTCCAGGCCTTTGTCGCAGCCACTGTGTCCATCCACCTTGTTGAGGGTCTTCCTCTTTTTCACTGCCCCTCCACTGTACCAAGGATAATGTCCTTGTCCAGAAACGTCTCCCGGACCACCTGTCCAAAGTAGGTGACATGAACTCTCACCATAGGTGACTAGGAATTATCCTGGAAAATCATCACTAATAAGAAAAGTTGTCTATATCAGCGGTTCTCAACCTGTGGGCCGCGATCCCTTTGGGGGTCGAACCAGCCTTTCACAGGGCTCACGGGATTCATAACAGTAGCAAAATTACTGTTATGAAGTAGCAACGAAAACAATTTCATGGTTGGGGTCACCACAACATGAAAAACTGTATGAAAGGGTCACGGCATGAGGAAGGTTGAGAACCACTGGTCTATATGAAAAACAAAGTTTTAAAAATGATATGATATGATTTTAACAATACTATACTTATACATAAACTAAAGAGCACTGATGGTGCAGTGGGTATGTGTTGGGCTGCTAACTGCCTGAAAAATCAGCAGTTCAAAACCATTAGCCACTACAGGGGGAGAAAGATGAGGCTTCATATTCTCATAAAGGTTTATAACTCAGAAACCCACAAGGACAGTTTCATGCTGTACTATGGGGTCACTGTGAGTCAAAATTGTCTTCATGGCCGTGGGTTTTGATTTTATACATAAGCTATGAGGAGGTTTCAAAGAGTTCATGAAAAAATAGAATTAAAAGATAATGCAATTTTTTCCAAGAGCTTTTGACTGTCCCCTTCGTATGTATGTAAGTTATGTACACCGGGATGTTTGTTTATATGCTCAGAAACTATCTGGACATACATGCACCAAACAGTCCACTGGGGAATAAGATTGAAAGAAGGGAAAACGGAAGGAACACATTTTACTCTCAAAGAACTACAGTGGAATAAACTCTGCTCGTAGGCATTGGAAACAAAGAGCATGCATTACACACAGAACAGGAAAACTAACACTGACTGAAAAGCTTTCTGAGGGGCTTGAAATGCGGCGTGGCCTGAAATTGAGGCACACTTTGTGAAGGTGGTTCTTTGAAATGAGGCGGCGGCTCTTGGACCGCAGCGCTGGTCTGAGGCAGCAGCTGTCTTGGTCGTGGGGGGAGGGTGGGCAGTGCGCAGCCGGGGGAGAGCTGGTGCTAGAGGAGAGAAGGTGGAGGCCACGCACAATCCAGAGATCCGAAACCCAAGCCAGGGGCAGCCCTGGGTCTCTAGACTTGTGCTTGTTTGAACCAGAATGTGGACCACCGCCATGGACTTGACTCCACCTCATAGAGATGCTACAGGGCAGACTGGAACTACTCCACAGGTGTCTGAACCTGCACATCTTTCCAAAAGCAGACAATCTCATCTTCGTCCTATGGAGTGTGGTGGGCTTGAAACGCCAACCTAGTGGTTGGCAGCCCAAGGTTCAACCCATGATGGCACAGTGCTTTTACAAAGGTGGCTGCCCCGAGGCAGCACAAGAACACACTGACTGGCCACGGCTCCCCCTGCCCGCTCCCAGTGGGCTCAGCCGCAGCCCCAGCCGCACATGTATGTTTCTGTAGGCACTGGCTCCTGTACCCCTGCACCAGCCGGCATGGGGCGCTTACTCTGGGGTAGACACTGCATGAGCACCCTCCTCCCACTCTCTTGGGCATGTCGAGAATGCCAGAAGGTTCGGAGCACTGACAAATAGACACATGTCTCCCCCAGTCATTTTTCTTGAGCATGCCAACAAAAATTAGTTAATGACGCATCATTTTCCTGAGTCCGTATGCATGCAGTATAGAGCTGAACTGTGCGCATTGGCCAGCTACAGAACCCTGGTTTCTCCTTGAACGTCGACACCTCTTCCTCTCCTGGACCAGCTAGCGTTTTCCCTGAGCTCCAACGTGCAGAAACATAAGAAGTGAGCGAGGTGCAGGCCTTTCCAAAAGCCTGGTGGCAGGACAGACAGACTCGTCACAATGTGATCTTGGACAGAAGGGACTGTGCAATGCGGGTACTGCCGACTAGCAGTCTGAGGTCCAGGGAAGGAACACTGGATGGACAGATGGATGGACGCTGACTGTTGCTGTGGAGTCAGCTGACTCAGGGTAAGCACAGGTGGCACCGTAGCGAGAAACCTTGCCCAGCCCGGTGCTCTTCTCACAGTTCTTGCCCTGTCTGAGCCTATGGTTGGAGGCTTTGCCGTCAATCCATCTCCTGCAGGAGTTCTCTCACTTTTGTTGACCCTCCAACTTTCCCAAACATGATGTCCCTGTTCCCTGGTTGATCTTTCCTGATACATCTCACCACCTTCACGTCTCAGGAACACTCCGGCTATCCTGTCTCCAAAATGGGTTTGTTAGATAAATAAATAAACGCAGCACCTCTTTGGGCAGGCATCTAGCTGCACTTTCAATAACCCCCATTCTTGGAGACTGTAACATAATTACTTTTGGAAGAACGCTGAGGGAATAAACAAATGGATGCCTGTTGGTGGCATCTCAAGGCGCAATGCGAAGAGAGTCTTAACCCACACTCCGCTGAACTCCTTCCTCAAAGGGAGCGTCAGGATCCAACAGGGCCCTTAGACCGGGTGCGGCACTCACGTTCCAAGGATGGGATATGGAATCCAGAGCAACTGGACTATAAGATATGGAAAGGGAGACCAAAGAAGAATCGATGCGTTTGAACTATGGCATTGGCCAAGAATATTGAGGTGGCCATGGACTGCCGAAAGTCCAGACAAATCTGCCGTGGCGGAAGTACAGCCACCAGGCTCCTTGGAGACACGGGTGGCAAGATTTCCCTCCAGTACTTTGGACATGTTATCAGGAGACTCCGGACACGAGGGACGGACACAGTGGCTACCACAATGGGCCCGGGGAGTGTTTCCTTCTGTTGTCCACAGAGGGTCATGTAACAACAACAACAACAACATGGAAAGGGAAAGGCCATGGTGTTGAATCAGATGTCCCTCGGGGGTTTGGGGAGACCCCAAACTTTCCATTTTCAGAGATCACAGAACAGGCCTCGCCTGTCCGATTTGCTTCTCGGAAGAGCAGAATCATTGTGTCCGGGAGAACACGGTGTGGGTTTTCTTGTCTGGATTCCTTGCCGAGAACCACTGAGCTAAAAGAAAAGAGAGTGTGGGGAGACAGCTGCGAAGCAGTCCCTTCCTTGTCTTTTATAAGATTGCGACATCGAGCCATATTCGTGCTGAAATAAGCGATTATAGCTTTCCCCCTTGATAGACTCCAGTTGCAATAAGGGATACAGCATTTATAATTGAAATATGTATCCCCCCAAAATAAAAAAAAAGTTTGCTCCTTCTCACTTAAACTTTCAAAGAACATTGAGTATATTGCTTGAATCTCAGACCAGCAGCCCGCTTTGCATGCCAATGTTGATGTTGGTTGCAAAGGAATGGCCTGGAGATGACAGGGCATAATGGGCAGGGAGAAAGACCTGGGGCAGAAGTGGAGGAAGACCACCGTCAGGGGGAGACTGGGAAAGCTGGCCAGAGAAGTCAGAAGGA
>NW_022103915.1:14297244-14298921 GCF_000313985.2 Echinops telfairi | reverse complement strand
TGGGCAGCAAGGCCGTTTGCTCGGTGACAGGGAGGATGTGGGGTAGGGTTTGAGAAAAGTGGGGAAGCTCTGCGGTGCTCCTCTGGGAACGAGGGAAGGGCTGCCTGGGAGAACCCAAAATGACGCTGGCTGGCACAGAGACCCAGCTGGGAGGCCCATGTTTCTAGCGCTCATTTGTTTGTACTACGGAACTCAGCAACCCACTGGGAAAAGCAAGACGATCCAAGTTAGGTTGAGCCAACAGTGTGTCTTGTTAGGGGCTAAGAAGTGGAGGGTGTTGCCATGAGTATATATCTAATTTTTTTTGCTATGAGTATATTGGCCCACAAGTCCCGTGGTAGATAGAGAAATCAGGGAGTGTAACCGGGAGCTCACACAGAGGAAAAAAGCAGAGCCAAGGAATCGGACGATGAGGTGTGATGGGAACGACACTCGAACCACCTTAGACCCAGGGGTCCTGCATGTTAAAGGTCCCGCTGCAACCCTCCTCTGGCTGCACCGTGACCACAGAGCTAGGCGTCTGCAGGACTGAGGGGATGCGCCCATTTGGTGTCTATCCCTCCACCTTTCAGGTGACAGTCCAGGTAACCGGAATCCTAGAAGTCCCTGGGCAAACAGCCCCGATCCCAATTCCAGAGCCTGGGCAGGTGTCCTCCCCAGCGCCAGCCCTCAGGGGAGCTGTTTGACAGGGATGTACATTGATCTCAGAAGTGAGGAAAGCAGGATTTTCATCTAAGTTGTGCTTCACGTGGACTTGTTTCAGAACTAGAAACTCATGTGTCCCGGGTTGTGGTGAGAGAAAACATGGACAGAGCAAATCCATGTGGAAGAGAAGCTTTTGGGGAAAAGATAAGAAGAAGAAGAAGAGAAAGAAAAGAAGAAAAATGAAAACTTTTTGTATACAAAAATATTTTGTATACAAAATATACAAGGATATGCGGCATGATTGAAGATAGCCCAACAGAAGGAGTAATTCACATTTAAAGAAATATCAACAATGGAAAAATCCGAAAGAGTCTTTAACATAAAGATACTTAAAATCTTAAAATAAGGTGAAAAGATTAACAGCATTGAACAAGACTGAAATAAAAAGAGATTGCATCCATTGAAAATCAACGTGAAAAACAGTAGCAGTCTTGACACCGCTGAAGAGAGATTCTAATGAAGTGGAAGGCAAAACTGAAGGCAGTGTCAGGATGCAGGACAGGGAGCTAAAAGGGAGAGGAGGAAAAGTGAGGAAGAAGATCTAAGTGAAAGTGTTAACACTAAAAGACCCTTCTGAAGGAGTGAAAGAATGAAAGAGAAAATGTTTAACCTAGCAAATGACTGAATTAAGGAGAAAACTGATAGGATCAGATGTGGCAAGCATTTTTTCAAAGAATCCTAACAGCTATTTATAATGGAAACATTAGCAAACTGGGAATAGAGAGATCTTTCCTTCCATCCAAATCTGACAACAGCATCATAGTAAACAGTGAGACGTATGAGAGCACTTCCACGGAAACCAGAGACGTGATAAGGCTGTCCACCATGATTCCATAGGAGGTCCTGCCTCGTGAAAAGATGTGTTTACCTGTGAGACCTGCGGCTCAGGTGGTGCATTTCCTGGTAAGGTCCCGGAGATAACTAATGGAGAATGGGGTGAATGTCATGAAAGCAAAGCGTTGAGAAAATTTA
>NW_022103915.1:14288768-14296105 GCF_000313985.2 Echinops telfairi | reverse complement strand
AGAAACTGAGATACCATGTGAAAGCACGTCTGAAACAAATACCAAAGTCGTCAAGATGACACATTGAGTCTCAGGCTGGATACTTGGGATCTAGAAGTATCTCATGGGTTAGTGAGCTTATGAACTGCAACACAGCGACAACGGTGTGGACGGTGCCAGGAGGGGCCCTGTTTCGTTCCGCAGAGCCTAAGGCAGCAGTGAGTGGGAACCCACCCAACAGCACCTGATAACACCAATCTGATGTGGAAACTACTTGAGATATGTTGTTTTATAGCCAAGAAATTATTCTTTCATCCGTTATATAATTAAGTGTCGGGACTCGGCTGGTCACTGAGTGCCCTAACCCGTCCCGTGCCCCTCCTCAGAGCAACTGTCTTCATTATAGCTGCCTGGCCATGGCCCCTGGGGAGGAGCATGGCCCGTCCCAGCCTTAGGAGGCATCCCGCACAATCAAGGCCATTGAGGAACAAACACCAACACAAGCAAGGATTGGCATCTGTCAGCCTATGAATCAGGACTGCTAATTATGTAAGACAAGCACACATATTCAAGGAAATGGCACTCATTCATCCGCTTTCTTGTGCAAAATGGGAAAGCACTACATTTAATTTGTGGTTCTCTGCATTTTAAATAGGCAACTCAATGAAGCAATAAATGTGTTCATAATGAAGAGATTTTTCTACGGAGGGGACTCTTAATAGCACTGGCGGGCCTGAAGATTGAACCTGGTGAACATGGAAGTGAATAACAGAAACACAGAAGGATCATTTGACTTGGTCAGGAAAATGATGTGTTGGTTAAAGGGTAAACGCAGCATTCTTGTTGAAGATCATTTTTCAGTAGCCGTGTAAATGCATCAATGTGTGGAAAGATAAGATTGTTGTAATTGAATTACCAGTGTCTAAAAATACAAGGCAGCTCTGTGTACCTCCGGCCTGGTTCCTCACCTAACTGCTGTGCTTGGCCACTCTGGTCATCCAGTCTCTTGTATCATCTCCTCACAGGGTTTTGATCCAAACGTCTGCTGCCTTCCTCCCGTCTAAGCCATTTCATTGAGCACCGTGGACCTTGAATTTCTAATGAAACTAGCCTATGTCCAACTTCATCACGCCACCTTCTGCTTGATTAGAACTGGGTTCTCTCTTGGAGACATAGCTACCTACCACCCCCTCAATCTATTCCTCAAATCTCCTCTCTTCCTGACTTTGTGGGACCTTCGCTCTATTGATTCCTCCTCCTTTTACACCATCAACCTTCTCTCTTACTAGCTCCTTGCCATCAAATTAGATTACTACTAAATCAAAATCAACTCCTCTCTTTCTCTCTCCCATCTCTAGCTTCTCCGCCCTTTCTCTCACTGCAACATACTGGATCCTACCGCTGCTACGACACTGAAACCTGTGAAAGCTAGAACCTGTGTGGGTTCCTTAGAAACAAAACCAGTGAGATAGCTCCATCTCCATCTACTTATTCCAATGGCTTTTCTTCTCTTGAGGACCCAGACTAACATATACATAAATACACACATGCATGTATACATAAACACACACATATATAGAGATAGAAATTTATATCACAAAAATGGATCACAAATTGAGGAAGCTAGCAAATCCAGTCCAAGTCCCAACAGGCTGGTGGCTGCAGAGGTGAATGAATCCAAGGCCACCAGGCCAGACTTCTGACTGAAGAGACGAGACGAATGAATTCAAGATTGTCAGCTCACAAGGCAGATCAGATGGCGGGCTACTGATGGCTCCTGGGATCAGCAGACAATATGCAGGCCATTGGCTCAAGCCCAAAGGACCAAACACTGACGAGTCAGGCGCAGGATCCAGAGCCAGTAAAAACCAATGTCTTTCTAAGGGAAGTAGGCCGTTCCTCCGAGGAAACTCTCAATTGCATCAGAGCTGTGACCTCAGGATCAGGATGGTATTCCACCCTCCTCTTTTTTTTTTTACAAAGGATAGGCTGCTCGGAGCAGATCCCATTGTGGAGGTGAGTCAACTGTGTTAGGTCACAACATGAGAGAAGACTAGGCCTTCACTGCCAAATCACTGAGAACCCTGGCCCAGTCAAGTTGACACAAAACCTAACCAACACACTGTGGAAGGCAGAAACCTGGAGAAACTCTACTTACTACGTACCTGTGCGAGAGTATGCAAAATATTTTCCATATATACTACAATCACATTGCAACAAAAGGCAGGCAGGAACAGATGACAAAACCCAGCTGTATTCACTAAATAGTACATTAAAGAGATTTGTAGAAAGCCAGTATGGTAAAGAGGTAGTAAGAGCCAGAGACCCAGAAAAGGAAGGCAGTCCTACTGAGTTGTGGATCTCGCTGCATATTGTTCTGTATATAGTCAGTGACTTAACAACCCACCTACTCTTCATTTTATTAATTTCATGACAGTACTGGACACCAATGACCCTCCCTCACATCCCTGGGCCTCAATGACACATCGTCTCTGGATTATCTTAACTCTCTTATCTTAAGTTCCCGCAGTGTGATAGTTAGGTTTTGTGTCAACTTGGCTGGGACAAGATCCTCAGTAGTTTGGCAGTAAGGTCTCCCCTGTAAGGTGCAGGTCATGGCCTGATGATGTCTCCATGGGAGTATGGCCTAGTTCATATCTATAAACTGGCTCTCTCTTCTTCCGGCTGACTTGGATCCTCTATCTGGCTTTTGGGGACTTTGACTAGTGAGAAGCCATGTTGGCTGCCAGCCCTGGGAGCTGTTGATGGTCTGCTGTTTTGCCTGCCAATGTTGGATCCACTCAACTGCCTCCATGAGCCTGTGGTCTTCCTGCCTCTGCTTCATCTTCCAGATTCCTGGTGCCCAGAGCCAGCAGCTGCATGGGTCCAGAAGGGCCTCTAGCTTAGCACCTGACCCACAAACTTGAGCTGGGCTGGGCCTGCCACTCTGCGGACTGTTTTCTTGACATAAATTTCTTTATCATACATATATGAGTGTCTGGTTCGTTTCTTTAGAAAAGCCAGCCTAAGACCGTCAGGGTTTCAAACTCGTATTTCTTTACTCATCCTTTAAATGTTAGTACTCCCTAAGGTTCTCTCAGATTCAGTCTTTCTGAGGGATCTTACTCAACCCATAGCTTCAGAAACCATTTCTATGTCCCTAGCCCTGGTGGCGTAGCAGGTTATATGTCAGGCTACTAACCACAAGGTCAACAGTTCAAAACCACCTAAGAAAGATGAGGATTTGTACTCCCATAAATAGTTACAGTCTGGAAAACTCACAGGGGTGGTTCTGCCTTGTCCTATAGGGTTACTATGAGTTGAACCGACTCGATGGCAGTGAGCTGAGATATCCATCTACTGACTGGGTGTCACCTCTTGGATGCCCATCGTGCCAAACTAAACTTATGGTCATTAAGTTGATTCCAACTCATAGCGACCCTATAGGACAGAGTAGAACTGACCCTGTGAGTTTTGTTAACTCTTTATGGGAGTAGAAAGCCCTGTCTTTCTCCCGCAGAGCAGCTGATGGTTTCAAACTGCTGACCTTGCAGCTAGCAGTCCAGCGCACCATGACAAGAGCACACACCGACATTTTTTTCTGGATTATGGGCTACAGTATAAAAGTTTTTTAATTGTTGGGAGTAGCGGGGGGGTGGGGGTGGGGGTGTTGCTAAGTGACTTTTATTCCAGGAGGTAGGTCAAATCCATTTGGGAATCTATGTTGAAGGAAGCAGAATGGATCTAAAGGCTGTGTTCTCTTACACAGAGACTTTAGCATCTGCCTTTCCATGTGCCCAGAATAAGCTTCCTCTCCTCTTTGCCTGGCTTGATTCTTAATCATCTTCTGCGTCTCAGCAGAGGCATGAATTGTACCCTGAAGTCTTCCCTAAAGAAGCTCCTGCCATATGGTCCTAGATCACCTTATGCATCTCCTATGATGACAATGACCATGTACCTGACCGTTCGCTCTCGTGAGTTCCTGGATGGTGCAAATGGCAAGCACCTCAGCTGTGAACTTGGTTGGGTGGCTTGAGTCCACCCAGACATGCCTCCAGAGAAAGGCCTGGCAATGCGATTCTGAGAACCAGTCACCCAAAACTCTGAGGACAGTTCCGCTCAGACACACATGGGGACTCCACAAGTCAGGGTTGACTCAATGGGAACTGGTTGATTAGCTCCATGATGGCAAGGCCCATGACTGCTCTGGTCACCACATCTGTGACCAGGCCCAGGTCTGCACCCAATCACCGGTACTCTATGCCAGCAGTTCCCAAGCTTCCTGTCTCTAGGATTCCCTTACGCTTGAAAATTGAGAACTCCAAAGGGCCTCCATTTCTGTGAGATATGTTTTTCATATTCGAAATTAATATTTGTTACACTAAAGTTTTAAAAGTGGGAAAATATGAAATATTACGTTATTGTAAAATTACAACAAATCCATTGAATTTTAACATAAATAGCCTATTTTATTAATACTAATTTTCCAAGTTAAAAAACATAGTGAGGCAAGTGTCATTATTCTATATTTTTGCAAATCTCTTCAATGTATTATTTAGAGACTACAGCTGGATTCTCCCAAATGCTCTTGCCTGCCCTTTGTTGCAATGTGATTGTAGGATATATAGAAAATATTTTGCATAGCTTCACACAGGTACAAAGTAGAGTTTCTAAAGGTTAACTGCAGTATAGAAATAAAAACCTAACAATCAACATTTCCTACCTTGGTACGTTCAAATACATTGTGTATGCGTTTAGAACCCCAAGTGCTACACATCCAATGAGGAGGTCAACCAGAAGCACTAAACATGATATTGGGCCTATTAACAGGTTGTCCCATGAAACTATGACCGGAAACCTTCAAACAAACAAAACAAATGAGGTGTCTGGTTGTACATAAGCAGCCTCAGAGGCTTCTTTTATTTTGCCATTAATGTTGCATACAGGCACACACACACACCAATACTATTTGCTAATTCAACTTTTTACAGGAAATGCTAAAGGTCTTGAGGAGTCCTGATGGTGTTGTGGTTATACGTTGGGCTGAGATCCAAATGGTCAGCAGTTCAAAACCACCAGCAGCTCTGAAGGAGAAAGACTGGGCTTTCTACTCCCATACACAGTTACAGTCTCAGAAACCCACACCAGGGAGGCTGAGTCAGCACTAACTCGGTGGCAGTGAGGTAGCTGAAGGTCTTAAAAGCTTGCAAACAGCCACCCAAAGGACAACAATGGATCTCTATTTGCCTGAAGTGACAAGAGGAAGGAATGAGAATCAGAAATGGAAGAAGGAAATGGGATTTGTGGTTTATTAGGTTAATAAGCAACTACTTTCTTCCTCATGAGACCAATAGTAGATAGATGGTGCTTGACCGTCATTATTGAACATTGCAATAAAGGATTTTACAGGAAAATCCTGATCAAAAGGAGGAAAATGCACAACAGAATTTCAAGTTCTCATGCAATCCAAATTTTCTGGAGCTTTTTGCCTTGAGTTAAGTTTTAAACCTTAGATCTAAGTCACAAATATCTCTTGAGGTCTCCTTTACACCAAACAATAGTTGAGCTTCATTAGTAAAGCAACAATCTTTTTAATAATCATGTATAAGAGAACTTCAAAAAGCTTGTTGGGAAATTTCATTATCTTTTAATCAAACTTTTCCTTGAATTTGTGGAAGCCCCCTCACATATCGGATCAAAAAATTAGACAAGAAACTTAGTGGGGAGTGAGTTCATGTTAATCGGGAAGGAACCATCCTGAAAGGATGTGGAAATGGGTGCACGACTTGCAGAAGGTAATCTATGTCACTGAATTCTACATGTAGAAATGGTTGGCTTGGTGCCCTGCATTCTTAACAATGAAAATCAAACGTATTTCTTAAAAACTCACTGCCATTGAGTAGAGGCCAATGCAGAGCAACCTCTAAGGCAGGGCAGACCTGTAACTCATTACGGAGAAGAAAGCCCTATCTTTCTTCTGAGGTGTAGCTGGTGGTTTTGAACTGTTGACCTTGCAATTAGCAGCCCAATAGATAACCACAATGCTACAAAAATACAAAGGTGCTTCAAAAAGTTTGTGGAAACATGAAATTAAAAGACAACAGAATTGTTCACAAGTTTTTCCACACTTCACACATGGGTGTATCTTGTATTTTTAACAGTTTTTCTTTAATCCAAACATGATTTTATAATAAAATGCACTGGTCATCATCAACAACAACTACAACAAAAAAGAAAATCAGTTCACCAAATTATACAGATCTAAATGTTAACACATTTTATTATACTATATTAAAGGATCCTATTTGTGAATATCACCCCTGAACTCAATTCTTATCAGAACTCATCTGCATGAGTTTTTAAGTAACATCAAGTTCACAGCAATGGACACATGCTTCCCAAATTCTAATTCTTACTTGCAAGCTTGGATCTTATCATCGGCAACAAACACTGTCCGTTGTTTTCCTGGAAGTGGCAGGTTCACTTTACTCGTTTTGAGAAGATCTCTCTAGCAAGTGCTCAGTCTAAATACCGTCTGTCAGTCACTCTTTCAAATCAAAATGCTCTTCCATAGAAACGGTGCCCAGTTCCAGTCTCAAGGTAAACAATCACCTGCGTGCTTTTCCTTGAGATCACCGTCCTGCTTTGGCAGACAGCGGGGGCATGTTTAGGTACTTCTCTGAGAATTAAAGAGACGTGCAGGGGACTGCCAAGATTTAACATAATAGTTTTTAATGCTTCAAGTTCATCAGTTGCTTAAACTTAGTAATTAAAACTTAGTAATTAAGTGGAAGGGCCAGTTTTTCAACTGTGAGGGCACTACTACTACTACTGACTGCCACTGAGTCAATGGTGACTCCTAGTGAGCTGATAGGGCAGGGTAGAACATAGACAAAGGAGATGACTAACCCATCGCAGTTTTGACAACGTAATGCATTCGTTTCTCTTCCATCCGTAGTATCTTAACAAGCCTCACGAGTTCAGCCAAGTATGAGACCTGGGGAAATGTAGCATTCAAAGAGGAAAGGTGGCAGGCTGAGCATACACAGGACAAGGTATCATTTTATGAAAATAACTCTCAGCAAAGAGCAAATTAATTGGATTTTCTAAGCAAATTAATATTATTTTCCAGGAGATCTTTCCTATGGAGTAAACGAAGTTTAACATTTATGTTAGGAATGCTTTCTTTTCTTTGCCTACCTCTTACCTGCCTTTTCTGAGCTTTCTCAAACGGAAGCTTTCCCACGAGCACAACCAGCTCCTTGCTCTGTGGACATCCAAGCACCAGTGGTTTCAACTCTGCGTGCCTGCATGGAACCACCTTCTGCTATTTTCAGGGGTCGCCGATAGAACACTTT
>NW_022103915.1:14279250-14288141 GCF_000313985.2 Echinops telfairi | reverse complement strand
GAGAGAGAAGTAGTTCCGGTTTGCCAACACCATCCACGCACGGCATTCCCATCATGGCAGCGCCAGGTCACCAGGACAAGAGCTTCTCCCTCCACGCCACCATCTCTGCCACTGACTCCTAGACTCACTGTGGTAGTCACATAATTTTGTGTCGACGTGAGGTTATAAAAGTGAAGGGGTGGGCTATGCCAGTTAGGTGCTTTAGTACTAACATGGCTCTCATAGGAACCTGTGGATGGAGGTTAGCCTGTCAGTCAGGCTCGGCTTGAGGAGAGGGTGCCAGAGAAAAATGGCTCTCCGAGGCCAGCCTCTTCCCTGGAGCTGGGCCACACTCTGCTTCCCTCTTCCTGTTGACAAGCCACATGGAGCCACGCTGAGACCTGTGAGAGCCCTGGAGATGTTTCCACCACGACTGGATCCACAAGACTGCGCCCATGGGCCTGTGATCTTCCTGCATTTTACATCATTTCGTGTGCTGTGTGAGTCTGAAGAGGGATTTATGGACTAGTATCAGACTTATGGGCTAATACTGGATTTATGGACTTGATCTGGGCTGGAATATTTTCTTAATATTACTCTTAGAGATAAAGCTCTTTCTTATACATAGATGAGTGTCTGTGAATTTGTTTCTCTAGTCAGCCTGGTCTAACACATGCACCTTGCAGTTTAGGCATATGCCCCTGGGGATTGCTTAGGACAAAGTAAATGTCCAATGATTGGAATTTAGTTGGAAAAATAGAAATCTCCAATAACTAGCACTGTGCTTGAAGAAAGTATGCTGGTTTTTGAACCATACATGACAAGATCTGATTTCAATAGGAGAAAAAATGTCCACGTGCATAGAGAAAGATCTGGAAAGTTAGTGTCTACGGGTCCCAGTAGTGATTTTCTATATATGGATGGGCTGGGATGAGCTTTTTAGTTTAGTCTGTCTGTAGTTTCTGTAATAAGCATGTATGCATTATTTCTGTGACTAGAAAGAGGTTTTTTTAAACTACATTTAATGTTAATGTCTTCATGTTCTGATTGTTCAGTAGCATAAACAATTTGAAACAAGAATTAATGGACAGGAGTGAATACCTAAGAACACAGAAATCATTATATGGTGCACTCAAATTACCAGAACTGAAGGAAAACAAACAAACAGACATCCGAAAGATTGACTTTCAACTAAAATGTCATTTCAGTCAGATTACTGAATTGACCAAGTGACACTGGCCAATTTCTACAGTATTTGTATTTCTGCCTCCCGGAGCTTCCTGTGACCCTTCTCTTCAAAACAAAACAAAACAAACCAAACCCCCCTTTGGGGCCAGGTTAAGAAAACAGTCATTCCTGAAGATACACGTTCCTGAGGATACCCTTCATCCTGGCAGGAACCCTACCTGCTCTGTCACACCCCCGCCCCTGCCCTCATCACCACCAAAGGCAGCAGCGTGCTCTTCGCTCCAGTAAGGGGGTCCCGGACCTATGAGTCGGAATCCTCTCGAAGGCAGCGCGTTGTAAAGGCCACACCTGTCTGCTGGTCATCCATGTACTCCACATCTGCAGCGAATCCTGACGCTGTGGATGTGCCACGCAGCCCAGCCCCCCGTGACAGCACCCACGCTGTGCCCTCTCTCTGAAACAGCGCTGTAAACACCCACACAATGTTTCATAAGGGTGAGGAGGCCCTCTGGCACACTGGTGTGGAGGGATATGATGCCAGGGTTCTTCAAAGCAGCAACGAGACAAGAGGCATTCAGAAATTATCCTAGAAGGGATTCAACTGTGGTCAGAGGTGAATCCCTTCCGACCAGTTGATGTGAGTAGCCTCGTTATCAGACAGAGCATTGTAAAGTGGGTCATGGCAGATGTAGTTAGGTTCGAATGCAATAGAGTTGACCTCCCTTTTGACCCATTCAAAGGTTATTTCAATTTTTAAAATATATGAAAGGGAAACACATGCGTATTAAGCCTCGGTGAATCCCCTCTGACAGCACACGAGGGGTGTGAACAGGCTCACTACCATGAGAATGCACTGGGCAGTGGAAGATTGAAGTTAGGTTAGAATTTAAATGCTTTATCATTTGATCTTTTTTGACACATTGTAAATTTGTTCTAGTTTTTAATATTTTCTGCTTTCTTTTCAATTGATGTTTGTCTGTTTTACTTTGTTATTGTTGTTAGTTTTTAATTTTTAAATGTTGTGTTGTATATGAAATCCAGGATAGGTAAATCTATAGAGGCAATAACTGGATTGATGGTTTCTTAGGGGCATGGCTGGGAGGTTGCGAACTGGGGAGCTAGTAATGATAAGTACCAGAATGAAGAAAAGGTTCTAAAATTGATTTTGATGACAATTTTACAACTCTTAATATGACTGAACTGTTGAATTATATGACTTGTGAATTATATTCCAATAAAATAATTTTTTCTGCCCCTCCAAAAAAAAAACAAACCACCCCAAAACATATTGTCCTCCTGCATTTGGGATCACTGCCATCCTGCATGGATGTTTGAAATGTCTCCGTATTTCAAATGGATTTATTCATTCAATAAAATGTTTATTTTAATTTCTAAAAAAAAGAAAATTAACCTAGAGATTTTGAAAGGTAGCGCCATAGGGGACTAATGAAAATGAGCTGTCCATGCCACAATAAAGGGATTGGAAAGATGTCACACTAAATAGACACCTGTGGGAAAATCCAGAACTGAGCATGCTCAGACTCAAGTCACGTAGGCCCAGGAGGGAGGTCCACCCAGGTGCACAGACTGGGCACCAGCAACATGACATCACACAGGTGCACCTAAACTCTGCCAATAAGGCCGGCCAATACCCTTAACCACGCCTCCCCAGCCAGTGGGTCAAGGAGGGGACAAGCAGGCCATGAGAGCAGGCGGGCCAAGCTTGCTTCTCCTGTTCTGGTGCCCTCGTGCAGGCCGGTGGGCGGGATTCCTCCCTCTGTAGGCGTGCATGCGCCTGCATCCGCCCTCCTGTCCCGCTCCCTCTCTGGGTTCCTGCTCTTGGCTCTGCATGCAGGTTCCATGCTCCTTTTCTGTATTCCTTCTGTGTTTTCCCACACGACCCTGAAATGGCCATTTTCCATCGTGAACTGTCCCACGGCCCCTGCCATGCAGCCTTACACACTCCAGGGATAGGGTGTGCTTTCTGAGACTGTCATACCTGAAACTTCCCTTTCCCTCATAAAAGTTACTTGGATTTACAAAAGTGCTTCCGCCACATGAATTCTTCCAGCACTGAGAAGCCAGAACGGAAGTAAACCACCCCAGAAACTAACAATTTCATTTCGGGGAACTTATTCTCAATTGGTCATGTGAAATGTGGTCAACGGTTTTTGGTTTTTTTTAAAAGCTGTTCACCAAGGAGTAATTTAAATGATAAACAATTGACTAAAGCCCAGATAGCTATCAATAGAGGTTTCAGTAAATTAGGGTCCAACACTGAAGTGGATTGACTGGCAGCCATTAAAGAACATCGATGCAGACATTCACTGTTATACAATAAATGAGAAAGGTATTTACCACATGGCAGTTCTGATTGCTGGGATTAGGTATGATTTTACCTGTATCTTTACATATTTGTGTGTTTTTAAAACTCTTAATAATAAAAAAATCACATGGCTTCAAGTATCACTTCCTTCAGGAAACCTCTCCTGACACCCAGGCCCTCACCTTAGTGGGATGTATGTGTCTGGCAATATATGTAGACACACATACACACGTGTGCATGCACATACAAACACAGAGTGTGCCCAATAGGATCACACAGTGGAGTGTGAAAGGAGCCCGAGTGGCAGTGTGGGTAGGTGTTGGGCTCCCAATCACAGGTAGGTAGCTGAAAAAAAAAACACCCACCAACCCGTGCAAGGATGAAAGGAGAGGGTGTTGCACCTGGAAACCCTAGTACAGAGCCTTTGTGAGTTGGAACCAAGTGGATGACACGGGGGTTGGGGGCCTTAGGAGAGTCTTACGATTCATCCCACTGTCATATGCATCTCCCTTGGGAGCGCTAGCAGGTCTGAGTGGGGCTGCTGAATGTAAGGGGAGCCATGTGAACCCCCAGCTGCTCCTCAGGAGAAAGTGGACGCTCTGTATTCCTGTGAAGCAGCCCACAGAGGCACTTGACCCTGTGCCACAGGCCGCGAGTTGTCCTTGAGTTGGGGCCGTCACGGTGTCCTACTGAATGGTGCTACCCAAGCTGTGGTCTACAGGCCCCCGGCATCCCTGTCATCTGGTAGCTTGCTAGATATGCAGATGGTCAGGCAACCACAACCTCTCAGGGCCCAGGGGTGGGGGAGGCAGCAGTGGCTCTTTTCAAAAGCTGCGCCCCCCGCCCCGCCCCCAGCTGTTTTCTAGGCGATCGTTCTTGCTGGCTAAATAAACTGACAAATGGTGGGAAACTCGGGACAGGGTTCCACGTTTTAAAAACCCTATTTCTGTGCAAGCTCTTACTTTCATCTTTGTCAGTCTGTACACAAGCCCGCTCTCTCCTAACCAACCTTGTAGAAGGTCAAGTCCAATTTTGCTCAATTGGTTGTTCACTGTTGGACGGCTGACTCTCCCTTCCAAGAGGAGGCCCTCGACAAAGGATTCCATTTATGGGGGCGTCGTTTATTATTAGTTAGTTCTTTCCTGGGTTCCCCCGGACTCCTTCAACTACATTTGCATTACAATTCCTAACTCTGGACGGGAAACCGGAACCCCAAGAAGTTAAATACTCAGTATCTTACCCAAGACCACACAGTAATTTCGTGGGAGGTTTGGGCTCAGGCTGAGCAGCTTCAGAAATGTCACGCTGTTGGCCTAGAAGGCCGCCGAGTCACAGTGCCAGGCCCTTACCATTAGTTACAGGATAGCAAGCACCGTGGCATGGAGACCTGGGAAGGGGCGGTGAACACTTTATTTGGTGGCCAGGCCCTTCGGGGTGGAGCGGTCCTGCATTTGGAACCTGAAGGCTGTTCCCGCAGAGCCAGCCGTCCTTTGCTGGCACTGTGACACGGCGGGCCTTTTACTTCTCCCTGGATGGCTGCTGACATCTTGGCCCACACCCAAGTGTCCCACTTGGGTTTTGTTCAGAAAGGAGTCCTTCCAGCTGCTGTATTTGTTCCGCGATTACATGTCTGAGCTTCCAGAACGTACGAGACCACACGTCAAATGAAAGGCTTTGGTTCCCAGTTCACCCGACAGAGCGAGAACACTTGAAACCGAGGAAGCAGCGACAAGCAGCGACATGGCTGAATGGAGGGGTATTTCCCTGGCGAGGTCAGCACATGCCGGAATGTTGAAGGAACACAGACGCTGGGGGGTAATCATCGTCATGTTTTGGCACTGAATGTACGGTCACGCCTGCACAAGGTCTCGGACTTCCCCGTGAGCCTTCATGATCGGGGCCCAGCAGGCAGACAGAACCGGGAAGGAAGTCTGTGTGGGACAAATGAACACAGAGGCCACACCAGCGGGGCTTCGGTGGTGGGAGGAGGAAGGCCACGTGGAAAGATGAAACCTGGGCATTCCTGGAGGTGGGCCACCACCGCCCGATCAGGGCCGGCTTGTAGGTCGGAAGCACTAAGGGAGTGGCCCTAGGTAGACAGTGATTTGTACCTGAAGATCTTAGGGCAGGAGGGCAAAGACCACCCTTTGTCTCTTCCTGGATGCCAAAGCTGATCACCCAATGCCAACTGGGTCCCCAGAAACTTAAGAAGCAGGGAAAAAAGATCTGAAGTGGCATGGATCATAAATGGCATCCTGGAAAGCATTCAAAGAAGGGCAGGGTCAAATGCATGACACAGGTGTATGCTGGGATTACATGTTGGGAGTGGTGGCACCACTATTGGGTTATAGCAGGTTGTTTCAATTGGAACAACTGACAGACCAAGTAAAGTTGACCAAACGCAACGAGATCTTACAAAGGCGTTGCATGAAACGGGAAGGGCCCCTCATCCCAAACCACAACAGCAAAATGGACCCATGCTACAGGGGGCACCTGTAGGGACGCACCCTCAATCAAAGGAGGGCGCCCAGCTCAAGGTTCCGTCCCTTCCCGTGGAGGGTGGCTAGAACACACACAGGCTCACAGGGGGCCAGGAGGCCAACCAGACCTTTGTCCCTAACTTGGTAGCAGGGATCAGCATGAAATTCCCAGCTGGAAGTGGACCCAAGTTTGGCCTTCTCCCCTTTCCACCTCATCACCAACCAGTTCCAAGGCCATTCCTCTCTGACCTGAACACCTCGGCTTAGGGTAGGCTTTGAGCCCTGACTAGACTGAGCCAGTTTCAACCTACCCTGGCCGCCCCAGGCGAGGTCACCACGGAGCAGCCAGAGGCTCAGGGGTCTACACAATGCCTTGCTTCAGACCAGGCAGTCTCCTCAGCCTTCCTCTCTGCCCACTAACCGTCAGACTAAGCCACAGGCTAGAAGGACCACTCGGAGTCGGGTCTTCACCGACCGACTCAGTCACAGCTCCAAAGTCACAACTGGCTCACTGGCCCCATGGGTTTGTTCACTCCCTAGAACGGCTCACAAAACTTTGCCCAGGCGATCACCTATACTTACAGCCACCCATTTCTTATAACCAGTGAGGAAGTTAAGGTTTATTGGGCCAACCTGGCCGATAAACACATGTGGGATTAATTGAAGGGCGGCTAGATAAATGCATCGGTGAGCCTTGCCCTTCTAGTTCTTAGATCTCTTGCTTTCTGATGGCTGGACCAGGGGTGCAACTGCCTTAGTCAGTTCCCTGCTTCAGCTAGCAAGGGTCACTTCCTGCAAGATATCCCCAAGGAGAAGCCACACGGACCTATCCTGATTCGGCCCTGGGTGCTGGAGCAGCCACGTGGAGACCCCTGCCAGCACTGAGATGCTTACACGTTCACTGACTCAGCTTTCCTCCTGTACTCGGTGTCATTGCCTGTGTTTTGTGAGATCGAGGAGGACTTTGTGGATTTGTGTTGGACATATGGGCTAATGCTGGACTTATGGGGTTGGACAGCACTGGGTTGGGATGCTTTTTCTAATGTACCTAGATTAACACAACCAGGGAAAAAAATAACAATAACAATGAAAGACCAGGACAGTCCCCAGCACGGGGTCTCCGGGATCTAAAAGAACATGCTGGATCCTTTCCTGTGCATGACTGTTCTCATGTATCCAAGAGGCCCAGAAAAAGAGACTTCCAGGTCCCAGGTGCCCTGGTCATTTGAACCTCTGTGAATATGCAAGATCTGGGCCTTCGCACAGGATTATGATGGATTCAGTCAATGAATGTGCCTACCTGCATTAGGCCTGCCTCCTTCCCGAAAGCAAATCCACCAGGTGTGAGGCCCATGGAGCCCCTACCTGCCCAGGTATTCTAGAAAACAAAGACATCTCCATTGCGAAGGTGATGTTCAGAAACCAGAGGCAAAGGGCCAAGCCCCAGTTCTGTGACCCACAGGAACCCATCCAGACCACATGACTGGCCAGTGCGGAAGGAGAGGTACAAACTGCCTGCCTCTGGCACCTCTCTGGAGGGCCCACAGGAAGGACCAGGTATCAGCTGAGGCGTAGGTGTTGAACGCATCAGACTTCCCCTGTCCCCTTTCTCAAGAGCACTCCCCAACCATCTCCTGTCGGCAAAGCTCAGAATCTGTGTCCCAGGAGCCCCATCTAAGATGCATCCTAACTATGCCCTGAGGCTTTGATCTGTGCCAAAGCCCTCTTCTTTGAGACCTGATCCTATCACCATGGCCTGCTCCCTCTTTAGCATGAACGATGCCTAAAATGTGTTGCCTCTGATCTCCCATTTCCATTTCCTCAAAGTCTGAAGGCCTAAAGACAATTGGCTGACAATGTAAATGCAGAATCCCTCCAGATATCCTGCCCCACTCTTTAAGTTATCTTGCCCATAGGTAATATGACAGATTTTTTTCTTCTTGAGTGAGTAAGCTTTAGTAAGTCTTTTCAAAGCCGTCAAACTTCATTTTTATAGAAAAAGCAGCTGCCCCTTTTGTCCTTAGGTTCCATCTGCTTGTGTAATAGTTCACAAGATCACACACTTACAGTAACAAGTTCAATTGTCAGAAGTAGATTTGGGAACAATACAGCCCTTCAGCAACATAAACAGGTCTGGGGGCAAAGACAGTTCAGTGAGGTACAGTAGAGGTGCAGGAGTGTGGGAGGGGGAAGTTCCCGGCTACGAGTGTTCCACCTGATGGAGGCTTTGCCAATAGGCTGGATGCTTCCCTTAATCTGGCGGACTCATTGAGAGAGCTTCTTCCACTGTGTGAACCCGGATGCACCAGGAGCACTCAGCCATTGTTGTGGGAATACAAGCGGTACAGTCCCTTTGGAAATAGTATGTTAGCTTCTTCCCACGCTACACAAAGGTTGACCATACTCACTGCCCTCAAGTCAATGCTGACTCACAGTGACCCTGTAGAACAGAGTAGAGCTGCCCCTGTGAGTTTCTGAGACTACAGCTCTTTATGGGAGTAAAAAGCACCATCTTTCTCCTGTATAACAGCTGGCGATTTCTAAAAGCTGACCTGGCAGATTATAGAAGAATTCATAGTCACTGCACCACCAGGGCTCCAAGGCATACATTTTCACCAAGTAAGCTGAAAATATATGCCGATGCCCCATCTGGATCTTTACTCATAACTACCCCAGATTGGAAGCCACCAAGATGCCTTTTACTAATTTATAGCATATACTAGGGTATATCTATATATACAACATATATGACCCTGGTGGCATAGTGGATACGAGTTGGGTGGCAATCCACTAGGTCAGCGTTCCAAACCACCAGCCACTCTGAAGTCTGGGGATGGAGTTTTCTCCTCCCATAAAGAGTTACAGCTTCGGAAACTCTAAGTGGCAGTTCTACTCTGTTCTATTGGGTCGCTGTGATT
>NW_022103915.1:14276149-14277932 GCF_000313985.2 Echinops telfairi | reverse complement strand
CCTGGATTCCCTGTTTCCAGTTCCTATCTGTACCAGTGTGCATCCTCTGATTTAGCCATATTTGTAAGGTAGAATTGGGATCATGATAGTCAGGGAGGCGGGGGTAGAGCATTAAAGAACTAGAGGAAAGTTGTATGTTTCATCATTCCTACACTGCACCCTGACTGGTTCATCTTTTCCCTGCGACCCTTCTGTAAGGGGATGTCCAGTTGTCTGCAGATGGGCTTTGGTCCGCATAATTTTTTAATAAACCTAAACCATTCCAAGTGAGGGTGGCAAGACTCTGTCTCACATTCTTTGGACATGTCATCCGGAGGGACCAGTCCCTGGAGAAGGACATCATGCTTGGTAAAGAGAGTCGAGGAACAAAGAGGAAACTGTCAAGGAGATGGAATGGGCTCAAAGATAGCAATGATTGTGAGGATGGGACAAGGCCGGGCAGTGTCTAGTTAAGTTTTACCCACAGTCATAGTTGGAGCTGTTGATGGCCCCTAATAACAACAATGCTGCTCTAAAAAAGACACTGTGATTTGCTCCCTTCTAGTGGCCCCTGGCTCGTGTCCACCCCAGGAGTTAGAGTGGAGCTGGCTCCTTAGCTGGGGGTTTCCGGGGCTGCTAACTGTCTCAGAAGCAGATTCTCGGGGCTCTTCTTCCCAAGTTCTGCTGGGTGGGTGCTAAGCGCCTGTCTTTTGGTTAGCAGAATATCACAAACGGTTTCTACCACTCAGGCTCCTTGCTTTAAAAAACAAAGTCTATTACAAAATGTTCTTAAAAAATATAACAACATAGATATTGTTACCATTTATTGAGCACCTACTAGGTACCAGGCACGACGCGAAGCTGTGATTTGCATGGTCTCACTTAGCCCCCAGTTTCCCATAAGGCAAATAGTACTTTCATTTTATGGATAAGGAAACCTAGGCACAGAGAGGTTCCCAGTGATTTAGCCAAAGTCACACTGCTATAAAGTGGCAACACTGACATTTGCAGGAGTTCTGGTGGAGCTGTCAGGTAAGCATGGGACTGCTAACTGCAAGGTTAGTGGTTCATATCTACCAGCCGCTACTGGGGAGAAAGTCGAGGCTATCTACCCACACAGAGATTTGCAGCTTCAGAACCCTAAAAGCGCAGTTCCTACTCTGTCCTCGAGGGTCGCTATGAGCCAGAATTGACTCGCAGGGCGGTGTGCTTGGTTTGGACTTTTGGTGACCCCAAAGGCAGTCCTCCTGCCAACTGCCACAGTGCTTCTTAAAACTCATATTAAATAAAGCAGGCAATGAGAAGAGATAGGCAGAAGCCATCCTTTGTTTTCTACTGCCTTCATACAAAATGACAAAATAGATCACATCCAGTCTTTTTAAAAAGACTGCATTTTAGCACACAAAAACCTGTGCACTAAAGGCTTCACAAAACAGGAGTGCAGGCAGTGTCATTTGCAGCAGTTATTTGTTTACTTAGGGATTATTTCAGTTAATTAAAGAGATAGGAGAGGTAAGGCAGCATTTGTAAAGAACGAACCCAAGTCAGACACTTTAATTATGCTAATTATTAGCATAAAAAAGAGAATACACTATAAATGAAAAAGAAAGTTTACAGACCCTAATGAAAGCTAAACGTGTTACAACCAAAGCTAACTCTTGAATCCAGCGAGAGAAGCAGCACACGTACAGTAAGTCTTGACTGGAGCGGCAGACAGTACGTGACTCATCGGAGTCGTATATCAACCAAGCACCCACATCAACACCCATGTGGAAATGTCTGGCTTACTAGAATGATTTTCCCA
>NW_022103915.1:14259099-14274906 GCF_000313985.2 Echinops telfairi | reverse complement strand
TGCCTTTCTCCAGCCGTATTCAGTCTGCATGCTGAGCAAATACACCAAGGGCTGAACTAGACGAAGACCGTCATTGCACGAGATGGGGAGACGACCCATGAACAGCCCGCGGTACTCAATGACACAACCTTACTTGCCAAAAGCAAGTTGAAGCACCTCTGACCACAGCTTTCACTACACATTCCACCACGACAGGAAGAACCCAGAATTCCTCACAGCTGGACCAACAAGCAACACCACGATAGAGGGTCCAGTTTTCAAGGATTCCATTTTACTTGGGACCACAATCAATGCTCATGGAACAGTACATAAATTCAGCAATGTACTGTATTGGGTAAATTCATTATAAAACACCTCCTGAAGGTGTTCAGGAGTAAGGACTAAGCTGCGCCTGTATTTGGCAAACATGGTATTTCCGATTGCCTTCTAAGCACGTGTCAGCTGGACAAGGGGTAAGAAAGATGGGACAACTGGTGCATTTGAATTATGGTGTTAGTAGGAATATTGAAACTACTATGGCCTGCCAGACAACTCCTAAACCATACCCACTGCTCTGAAGTAGATTCCAAACCCTATGAAGCAACCCGATAGAGGGTTTCTGAGGCTGTACACCTTCATTTTTTCCCTTGGTAATATGCATTTTTAATAGTTTTATTGGTATGTAATTCACATATCATACAATTCAATAGTTCAATTATATAAAGAGCTGGGTGATCACCACCACAATCAATTTCAGAACATTTTCTTCTTTCTCGTACTCATTGTTGTTAGCTCCCCATTTGCCACAACCTCCCCTGCCATGCCCCTAGATAATTATTAATCCATTTACTGTCTTTATAGATTTACCTATCATGGATTTCATATACAAAAAAATCATGTAACACAAAAATCAGATTAAAAAAACAACAACCTCAATAGAAAAGAAAGCATAAAAGATTTAAAATGGAAACAACTTTAAAATGATGGGTTTAAAGGGAGATCAAATGATAAGATGTTAATTTTAACCTAACTGCATCTGCCACAATTGACTTTACAATGCTCTCTGTCTGATAGCAAAACTATTCATATCGCTGGACTATGGTCAGAAGGAATTCACTGGAGTCTTAACTCATGTGGGGACCCCGCAAAGGATTTTGGGCTTCCCCTGTCATCTATAGCCTTCTGCAAACCTGGTGGTCAAAATTTAAGCTCTAATACACCCCCTCTTTCAGATTTGGATTTTATTATTTACAATCCTTGGATCACACAGGCTGGTGTGCTTCGTCTGGGGAGACTTAGTTGATGCATCATTTAAATGACTGCATGTTTTAAAACAATTCTTTAAGATTCCAGACACTATTCTGATAGCTGGGCACCATCTGATGTCTTCACCACACTGTTCGATAGCATCCACATCTTCAATGACCATTTCATGAGGGCAAGTATCAAAGTTCACAACATAAGAACTAATTGTTCTTAGATTTGGGCTATGATTAAGCATGAGAGGCTGTAAACCTTTATGGGCGCAGAAAACCTCCTCTTTTTCCTTTTAAGCAGTCGGTGGGTTTGAACTGGTAACCTAGCAGCAGCCCAACACATGGCCCTCTATGCTACCAGTGCTATGAAATGCCAGAGAACAAACAAATCTGTCTTGGAGGAAGTATAGACAGAAAGCGTGTTGGAGGCAAAGATGGTGTGACTTCATCTCACATGCTCTGGACATATTACCAGGAGGGAGCAGTCCCTGGAGAAGGACAATATGTGTGGTAAAGCAGATGGGCAGCAAAAAAAAAGGAAGACTCCCAGGAAATGGAATTACACATTGGTTCTCTCGCACATTGTGTTCCCCTGAATTAGAGGCAACTTGAGGGCACTTAACAACACACTTCTACCAGCACCTTAGTTTAGATCCTCGACTCTTGGAATAATCATCTGGGCTGACTATGTCTCTGCTTGGATTTTCTCCAGGGACCATGTCCAGTGGGTGGTCTTCCTAAAAGGTAACTATGTGTATGAGCTGCTTCTCCTTGGCACACATCTCTCTCTTACAGGATGGCGTGCCAGTAGTCATCAGTTTGACCAGAGGACCTGGCACTTGATTGCCTCTTTTACCAAGCTCCAACTTTACATGCAATCACCCTGTTCGGTTTGTGCAACAACGAGAGATGAAATCCTGGGGAAAACGAGAAAGGAGAAAGGGGACTGCCCCCCAGCACCTGAGGTGGAGAGGGAATTTTTAGCAGCCCACTTAGAGCATGAAGAAATCAAGTGACATGCAACCTATTTTTCCCCATAAACTGAATACAATTGGCCAGCTTATTTTTAAGACCCTTTGAGTCAATCCACAGATGGTCTCCTTCTGTCTGATAGCAGTGATTCATTTGGGGTAAACACAGCAAAGTCTCCTAAGTCATTTCTTCCGGCTGAGATCTGCAAGGGAGCTGCTCGGGCCTCTCAACACAGTTCCCTCCAGGCGTCTCACCTGAGAGCATCCGTGCTGGCACAGAAAACACAGACGTGGCTTTGAACCCCAGACTCTGTCACTTCCTAGCTGTACGACTTCAGCCAAATGACACAATCCTTTGTGAGTTCTCCTTCTCGTAAAGAAAAGCACAAAAGTGTGTACGTGTAGGCTTGTGCAAGTCAACGACAAACCTTGAACATCAACTAAGCACCAGGCCCAGCCTTAGTACCTGCGATTCAAAGATCAGATCAGACACCCGCCCGAGGGACTCCTGGTCTGGGGTGATGACAGAGACATACCAAAAAAGGTACAGAGATGGGATGGGATGTGTGCTAGCACCAAGATGGAACAAAAATAGCCCAAAGGTGTGAAGGATGACAGGTGTGAATGGGGGTGATACAGCAGCATCGAGGGAGAGTCCAGGCAAAATGAGACCGCGTAGGTGAGAATACAATGCCTGATGGTACCTGGCTCTCTTAGTCAATGTCTTCTAGTTGCTTCTTTTAAACCTCTACCTGGGCATCCACGTCTTAGTGTCCTAGCCTTTCTCTTGCTCTCCTGGAAGCTTAGATACTCAACAACTGAGTGTCTTAGGACCATTGGCTACCGTGGAAATGTCAGGGAGGCCACGTCTGACCTCCTTTGGCTCCCCAGGCTATTGGCACAAGGCAGAGATCAGACATGCCTCCACCTCCATCTCTTTTTTACCATATCCTGACACCAGCCATCCCTCCCACAGTACTCTGCTTCCTTGACTGGTTTTGAAAATGTATTTCAATGGCCACTCAAAACTCACAGTTGATGTTCATGAATACGAGGCTTCTTAGAAAAGTTAACAGGATACAACTCAAGTGGATAAATCAGGTAAGAAATGCTCAGGATACAGCTGCTTAGTCAAGATAGTCTCTTCACTGCCACACCTGCAGGCAGGTCTCTCTCTGGCCCTCTGTCACTTGGCCTGACCGCTGTCCTGCTCGGACAACGTTATAAAGCCCTTATAGGGTTGCCCATAAATAACCAAAGGTCATGCTATCCTACTATAAGCTCAACCCAGAGGATCCCATCCCTGACATCAGCAAACCCAGCTCCCCAAAGGTGCCCTCTTTCCCAACCCAGCTCCCCAGAGGCACACTATTCCCCAAGCCAGCCTCCTGCCCCCAAGCACTCAGCTTTACCTTCTCTGAGGACTGGGAAGTCCACTGCTCTGCTTTCTGCTCTGGTTCCTGGTTCTTCAGCTGCTCCTCCTCCTCTACCATTCCTCAGGGATCAAAGCTGTCTCCCGGACCAAAGAGGTTCAATGCTCAGGGATTCCGGGTCCAAAGGGCACCTGAGTCACTCCTGGCTCTCCTCTCTTGTTGCTCAGCTTCTGAGATGGTTCATTTTATACCCAACAGGATGGCTATCACAATTAATCCTATTAATAATCACTCGCAACAGAATCTTGATCAGTGTCTTCGCTCACCTTCTCTAACCCAGACAGATCAAGAAACGGCCATTTGGTGGGAGTCATAAAGATTAGAAGAGCCATATTAAATAATTTACTGCATTGCAGTGGCATTAAAAAAAGAAAGAAAGAAACTCTAGTTTGTCAGTAAGAGGCTTCCTCTAAAGATTCGTTGTTTTGGGCTTCTACTCTGCTAATCAGACATGAACGCTACAAAATTGTGCTCGCTGATTCATCTGAAAATGAGGCAAGGCTCCTAAGCGTCTGTCCACCTTTGTTGAGACTTCTCAAGGAGGACAAGTTTTCAGTTGTCTATCTGAATAAGAAGGATCAGACATCTAGTACAGAGAGAACATGTCATCTTTGAGTCTAACATTTCATGATGTGCTCACCATCTCAGTCCATTGCTGTAGACCAGGCAGTACAAAGAAAATAACCAAAAAAAAAAAAAAAACCCAAACGCACGGCCTTCAAGTTGGTGCCAACTAACAGTAACCCTAGAGGACTGGTAGAACTGCGCCCATGGGTCTGAGACTGGAACTCCTTCTAGGAGTGGAACCTTTCATCCTGCTCCCACAGAGCAGCTGAGGGTTTGAACTGCTGACCTTGCTGTTAGCAGCCCACCGTGTAACCACTATGTCACCTGGGCTAGGCACCAGCAAGAAACTAGTGGAAAACCAGGAGCGCTGACATTCAGCGTCTATTTATCAACAGGAAATGAAATAGTTCACTTGAATCATAGAACTTTTTCAACCCCGGACCAAGGCATAAAGGTAGCAAGTGTTGAATGCTATAGGTTCTGTGGCTTTAAAATGTGTCCATGACAGGGAGGGAGGGGGGGGGGGAAATGAGGAGCTGAGACCAAGGGCTCAAGTAGAAAGTAAATGTTTTGAGAAAGATGATGGCAACAAATGTACAAATGTGCTCGACACAATGGATGGATGGATGGATTGTGATAAGAAGTGTAAGAGCCCCCAATACAATGATTTAAAAACATGTGTCCACGAGTCCTGTGATGTTCTCCGTCCACGAGGTGGAGCCTAGCTGCCCTCCAGCGCAGGTGTCGCGTCTCACCCGTGCTCCCACCCCTTGGATCGCTCGCTATGGAGGAAGTCCGTTGCCACGTCCTGAAGACGTTCGAGCCCCTCTCTTGACAGGCTGCATGAGGAGGGACTGAAGCACCTGCCAACAGCAAGCACAACTTGCAGATGTCTCGGCAAATCTTCCAGCCACGCTCACGCCTTCCAAGAAGCAGGCCCTCCCCACCCTCTTGAGGGTGACTTCATGAATAGACATGAGCCAGAAGGGCTCAGATGGCTGGCCCCCCAAATACTGAGATACACAAAATGTTTACAGTGTTCAGCTGCGAAGGGTTGGTCAGTTTCATGCTCAGAAATGGATAATGAATACGTCGGCCAAGAGTGTATTTGCAGGAAGGCTTTTTGTAATTCAAGATATCATGATTTGCTTATTTAAATGATGTCATCAATGTCTTTTCTCTGGATTATAAAAACAGGATATTCCTAGTTGTGGGTTTTGAGGCAACATGAGTTAATATTGGTGCTACTACTTCTATGTCACCTCACACCCTCTACTGTATAGAAAGAAGCTCTCTATTTTCAAAGACTGAAGTTCTCTGAGTAATTGCTTAAAATAACCGAGTGACTTAAAAAACATGATTTAAATAAAGTGTGTGACAAGACAGTAATAATGAAAGCAACTGATGTCAAGAAGCTGTAAGGCAAATAAAGTAATACTGGCCATAATGATTAGATAACAAGGTGTTTTGAATTCTATTGGTTTTATGGTTTGGGCACTTAAATAATTTTTTTCATTTAATTAAAAGCATGCTTTTGGTGGGGAGGGCTGTGGCAGGGGAGGTCAAATAAATTAGTATATAAAAGTTCCAGGTGTTATAAGTGTGAGTCAAAAAAAAGACACTGTATTCTCATTTAATATTTTTTTCAAGCATAGATTCATTCCTTCCCAAATATTTATCTGCCAGAATATCTGCCCCAAAATTTCCTGTGGCCTGGAAATGGAATAATAAAACCCAGTCTATGCCCTGCAGGAACCCACAGAAGGTAGACCAGTGCTTCTCACGTGAGCATAACTTAGGGGGAGCTTTTAAAATAAGGACGAAAACATAGGCCCATTTTCAGATGCTCAAATATCAAAGGCAGGGAAGGGAGGTCTTCACCTCCCCATTTAAAAAAGATCCTCATCAATTCTACTGCTTACAGGTGAGGTTCAACTTCATGAGCAAGCAAGAGAACAAATTAGCATGTTTGCAGAAAGAAAGAGAGTTTCTCTTGCTTTTAACTCTGAAAGGAACTGATTCACCTAGTTCAATCTTTTTCCCAGCTGAGAAACTCCGAGGTTGACTTTTCCCTGCGGGCTTGCAGCAAAGAAGGGGGATGCTGCGCAAGGCCCAAGCCTGGGGTTCTGATGGGCCATTCCCTTGCTCTGCTACTCCAAGGCATAAGAGATGGCTCCAGGAACCAGCTGAGGCCAAAGGATATTTCTCAGGCAATTCCAAAACGCTCGGGCTGTTCCCGTACGCCGACTATCTCGGAGCTATCAATCTGGGCTGTTTCAGAAAGATATAATCAACCAAGAGAAAGCCAGGTAGATGTGAAAAATGCCTTTGAAGCTATTTTGGTGGCTACTGTCAGAAAAATGTTTGAATTTAAACTCTAGTCGGCATAAAATAAGCTTAGAGAAAACACCACTTTTGGAATCTGAATCAATGACCTAGAAATAAATCTCAGAGAGGGATAAGTGAAAATTTGAAAGAGTAGAATCAAAGGCTATAAAAATGCTATTTCCAAATAGTTTGTAAAAATAATGTTTTGGGGCTACCATGTGGAACTAGCTACATGTTAAATCCACAGGCATTAATGATATACTGGCATTTTGTTATATGACACCGGTCTGTTGAGGAGGGAATTTTTTCCAAAGGAGTTTATTCCTGGAAGTAACTTAAGGGTCTGGTGTTACAGCCCTGCCTTTGGGGGTCTTTGCCACCTGGCTTCCACTTCTACCACTTTTCTGAAGTCACTCAAAGGTCACCGCTTTGATTTTTCCACCGTGAACATGAACTCCGACCCTCTGCCTCTCGACGTCTCTGTTCACCTGATCTGCCTCAACCACGGCTGCTGCCCTTCGTTCTCAGGAAACCATGGGTTTCCCAGCCCTCCTCAGATCATTCTCCAAAGGCCCTGCCTGGTACCACTCACGGGGAGCCTCAATTGATAGGACCACGGCACCAGTGTGCACCCACTTGCCTAGGAGTCTATCTTTGGAGTGAACCTGGATGGTTCTCTTTGCACTGCTTCCCAGTAGCCAACTGGCCAGCCAAGAAGCTACTTGGCTCTTTGTCTGTGACATTTCTTTCCTTTCCTTTCACATGGCTAGCCCCTAGACTCTAGGTACAATACTTCATGAATCATCGACCTACTGATCAACAGCTACAGTAGACCAGTCCCTTCATTCTCTGCTATATCCTACAGCTAGATGAAGACCTTTCTTTTCTTGACCAAGAATTCACCTTACGTCCTGTAGTGTCCAAGTTCAGAGCCCTTGATCTTGAATGACTTTCCCCAATACCAAGATCCAAGATAAACATCATTCTAGGATGATGCCTTCCCAAGTTAATTCCCTCCCACCAGGAGTGGAGCACAGTCTTGTCTGGGCCAGAGTCTCTCCCACGTGCTTGTTACAACCAAAGGGCAGTTCTGCCCACTACAGAGGACGGTGCATAGTCTCCATACATGTTGAGCTTAAAGACAGTGCTGCTCTGCCAACAATTAATTTTCATTATGTAAAGACTGAGTGGAAACAGAAGCACATCTTGCTTTGACTATACCAACTATAAGTTTATTTTAAAAAATGGAACTAACAGAAATAGCGACACACTAAAAGTATTTTTTTCCTTCAGATTGGAGACTCACTGGAACACATTTCCTTAAATATACTTGTGACTCTTCTTCCCTCTTGCAGCTCTACATAGATCTTATCACTCTGAAAATAAAAGGACCTCTTGGCATCCGAGGAGCTCAGGATTGATGGCAGTGCTGAAAGCAAGCCCAATGCTGTTGAGTCAGAGCAATTCAACAGCAGTCCTGCGGAACCAAGGAGAGCTATGCATCCACAGAGTTGCCAAGGCTGGATATCTTTGCAGAAGCAAACTGCCTCCTCTTTCTCTTGCGGAGTGACTGGGGGGTTCAAATTGCCAGCCCTTTGGTTAACAACCCGAGGCTTAACCCATCATGCCATCAAGGCTCCTGGGTATTTATGTAGACTCAAATATGTGAAGGACAAATTGTGTCCCAAAACATCACGGGTCGGAGATTCATGTGGGAAATGAATTCTGACAGAAAGTTGCCTATTGGAAAATCTAGTATCCCCACTCCCCACTTATCGAACTGGTTAAATTAGAAAAACCAGGTCAGTCATGTGAAAATCGGAATTATGAGAAAATGGTAGATGACCACAACAGATTGTAAAATGGGGTGGGGTGGGGGCGGCTAAAGGGATTTCACAAAGGTCATAGAAAAATTCCACTATCTTTTCAATTCCATTCTCCATGAATTTTTGGAAGCTTCTTCATAGATCATTGCCTCGTTACATAGTTGCAGAAGAGAAACCCAACAATTGCTTCAAAATTTCAAATCAAATGTGTTCACGAGTCACAGATAACAGATCTTTGTTATAAAATAAAGGATGTTCAAAAGCATGTTGCTAGGCTTATAAATCTTTCCTCTTTCACATCAAGGCTCGCTTCTTGGCTAGCTAAAACTAGCAGGAGGCTTCCGTCCTAAGAGAGATTGTTCAAAATCCCAGGTGAACATTAAAATCGTACAGATGGCCTTGTCTCTACTTTCCTCTGCATGATTTCTTCCCGTTCATACATGAAACGGCGCTTGTCATTCATTCACCGAGCACTTATTGAGCGTCTTTTGTGTGCCAAGCACTGTCCAAAGCTCCAGGAACTCGATGACCCCCATCCAAAAGGAATTTCACAGTCAAACAAGGCACAGGCACAGGTTTGGCGAAAACAAATGAAAGGGGGAAAAATACAGCCTATAACTAAAAAGGGGAGGAATAACACAAACTGGAACACTGGAGGTCGCATCCTATGCTTAGTAAATGAAGAACCATCCAGTAACTCAGTTAAACAAAGCCAGCTGAGGATTCGGCCAAGGCATCACAGCCAGTGCCCTTTCCGGAAACTCTCCTGTCTGCATATTGTCAGACCAAGAGACGGCCGGGAGTCCTTGTCCTGGGCATTTTAAGAAGCTGCAAAATCCTGACTATAAAGATGGAAGGTTGTTTTTTTAGCATCCGGAGAGAAGAAATTGTCCTAACACTTATTTTATAGGAAATAGAACTGTTGGTGTTCTGATTTTCCAGTTGGTTTTTGGCAATACTTTCTTCATCGTTAAAAACAAAATATAGAACGATATTGTTAACATCGCTATAAAACAGTGATTCTAAAAGAGTGATGTGCAGAAAAGTTATTGCAGAAATGTTGGAATATACACATGTCACCAGAAGGGATCCATATGGCCCAATCCGAACCCTTCTAGAGGAAATATTACACAAAATGGAAAACTTTAGAGTTAAGCAACATGGACCAATGATAATTTTAGGGGAAATAGAATAAAATAAGGCTAACAAAACAAACCAAACTGGACTTAGCTTGCTAGGATCACACCTCTTCCAGGGGCCCCGCCCCCCTATCCCCATCCCTGAACTCCTTATGGGCATCTCACCCATTGGGCATTCTCAAAATCTCAGTTTTGGACACATGACTGCATGACTCCATAAGGAGCCCTCCTAGTGGACGAATGGTTACGAGTTGAGCTGCTAACCAGAAGATCTGCAGTTCAAAACCACTAGCAGCTCTTGGCAGGGTGGGGGGGGGGGGGGAATGGGTTTTCTATCCCCATAAAGAATGCCAGTGTCAGGAACCCACAGTGGGCAGAACTATCCTGTCCCATAAGGTACCCTATACTGAAATCGACTTGCTGCTGGTGAGTTTGGTTTGGTTCGGTTCTGAGTTCGACAGGCATCTCACCCATTGGGCACAAGGGACTGAATGACCTACTACTGTTTATTTTCCCTGGTGGAGCAGTGTCTAGGCACTTGGCTGCTAGCAGGTTGGAGCCACGGGTGGCATGGTGAGAGAAAGCTGTGGCGGTCTGCTTCTATAAGGATCTACGACCTCAGAAACCCTACGGGAACAGTGCGATGCATCTTGTGAGGTTGCTCTGCGTCAGAAGCAACTCAACAGCACTGGGTATCTATTTTCTGTGCATTTAGTGTGTTTCCCAAATGACTCACACGCTGTTTGTTCCCAGGACCGGAAATGTCCCTCCATTTCTCTGTATCCCCCACAATGAGGAAGGATCCTACACTACAAGGCATACTTGAGGATGATGCCTATGCTCATTTGGACGCTGGGATTTACCTGGACTTTAACAAAACACAGTTGGATGAGGCGGATGGAGCTATGAGTAACTTTGTTTTGTTTTCAGTACGGTATATTTTGCCCAATTTGGAAGAATTCAGTCCTGCCTTGGACCATCTACAAGAGTTAAAGTTGTTGTGAACATAAAACCCCTCTGAAGTTTCTGAAGTTCTGGACTTTGGTATTGTTAGATAAGACACGCGGAGAAGGAAATATCATCCCTCCTTTCATAACCCGGACCCTTATTTTCACCCTCTCCTCTCCAAAATGATTTAATATAGCTGACGAGGAAACTGCTCACCAGTTTTTAATAACTAGTTGCTTTAAAGAATGCAGAATGCTGGTAGACAAAAATTGGGTAGACAGGCTCCTTGAATCCCACTCCACCTATGAACTAAAATCAGGAAAGCCTGCAATGGCATAGCAAGGCTTGTGACGTAGCACAGGACCGGGCAGTGTTATGTGCTGCTGTCCACGGGGGCCTAGAAATTAGAACCGACTCAATGGCACCTAGCACCATCACCAACACACACACACACACACACCCTGTTTAAAAGCCAGAGTTCGAGGGTCAAATGCAGGGGACCTGAATGATGCTAGCAGATGAGGGAAGCCAAGTGAGTACTGGGGGGGGCGGGGGATGGCTGATGTGGGGAGCTCTTTCAGGGACACCTGGATGGTTTTAATGTCCCCTGAAAAAACAATTGCTTTCCAGTCTGCTTGCTGAAGCCTGCTTTTCCCAAACAATCTCCAGTAGACACAAAGCTATGTGCCAGAATCGGCTCCACAGCACATGGCAGTGAGAGGTGGAGGAAGGGGCTGCAGAGAGCAGTGTGAAGTCCAAGGGGGCTAGAGAAGGGGAAGAATGCCAGTCTGAGGCTTCTGCCGGAGGGAGCTTCAGACAAGGGGGGAAAATGTTTCTCCTGACAAGTCACCACCATGAATAGCTACTCGTTCTGAAACTGGGGTGGGGGTACAACTTCACGATGGCCCCAGATGCTCATGACCCTCACTATGCCTCGAGGACTAGTTGTTGAGTGGCTCAAACCATACATGAGCTGAGCTTAGATGCTAACCAAAAGGTTTGTGGTTCAAGTTTACCCAAAGGCACCTTAGTATTAAGGCCCGCAGCCTGCTTCTGAAAATGCAGCCACTGAATGCCAGCAGGTCCCAGTTGTACTGACAGCCATCAAAGCCATGTAGCAGCAAGTGGCTGGAAGCAGACGGCATGCTGTGTTCCCTCTCTAGACCCTGGCCCTCCACCACCCCGTTCTAGGCATCCGCCAAGGGAGGGAAGACACACCACCAGCCCCAGGGCTGTGATCCACCAGCCAATAGGCCGTCATCCTTCTTGCTCTCAGTGACTGGTTCTCAGACGGTCAGACCCTTCTGCCCTGACTCCCTGGCCCAGGAGTGTCACACGACTAAGGGGGGCCACTCCGAAAGACGTGTCAGCACCGCCGACCGTCCTTTCATCTCAGGACTGAGAGTGGTAGGCGTGGATGCACAAATTATCTGGGTGCATTTGCAGCGAGCGTGCATGTGTGTGTAATATGGTAATTCACAAGGAGCCCTAACCACAAGGCTGGTGGTTCCAGCCCACCAGAAGGATGAGGCTTTTCTATATAGCTTTATAATCTCGGAAACCACGTTAGGAGTTGGAATCCACTGATCGGCAGGGGGCTCGGGGGTTCTGGGTAGAGGGTTTTACCCTCTAGATGAAACCGTGGCAGGGTGGTCCCCAGCCAGGGACAGACTCATTTTCAAACCAAGCGGGATCTGGCCTGCAAGGCACTGCCCAGCACCATAACAGGGGGCTGCTCTGCATCGAAACCTCCGCTCGGTCTGCCGGCTTCTGGTAATGAGGTGGCATCGTGCTTGGGACAGTAGAGGGGCAGCGAAAAAGAGGTCGAGCTCGACCAGCTAGATGGACACGGCGGCTGCAACCACGGGCAACGTACCGATGGTGAGGGTGGCGCGGATCCGGCGGTGTGGCCTTCTGCGGGGCGTCGGCTCGTGCGGAGTCCGGGCCAACGCGGTGGCACCTGACCCCCACCCCACCAGTCGAAATCCACTCGACACTGCACAGGTGTCCAAGGCTAGCCCATCAAGCCTCTCCCGCCCCCAGGGGGGCTGGTCCACACCCTGGGCCCCTGGCTGCGGTTGGTGCTACAATAGGGAAGAAGAGCTGGTGCGTGGGGTGCAGTCTGCTCTCCGCCTCCGGGGCTCCCGCCTCGCCCAGCCGCCAGTGGTCCCCACCGGAAGAGCTTATGACCGCAAGGAGCATCCTACTACAAGGAAGGCTCCACCGGGGAAGGCACTTAAGAGTATACATCAAGGCTGTATAACTCCTCCCGAGGTAAGGGCTGAGGCTGTCTTCGATGAGATGCTCTCTTGCAAACGTGGCCAAAGGGCGGCCTGTGGTGGGGTCTCTGGAGCACAGAGCCGTGGTCTTCAGCGATGCTGCCCGCCAGAGGACGCCCCACTGGGAGGCTGGCCTTCAGCCTGCAGTTCCTTGTTTTCAGGGCTTGGCAAATCAAATTAAAGCGTTTGTTTATTTTCCCCCCTCTTGCAGCTGAATAAAGACAAATTTGCAAGCTAAGGATAAAGACACTTCATCCTCTGTCTTTGAAGCCCATCCACATTAAGTAATTGACTTCCCTCGCAGGGACCAATTATACATGCGGAGGAAAATGACACCATCCCTTTCAGGGAGACGCCGAGAGACCAGAACACCACTCAGAGCCCGTCTGCTTCCATCCAGAAACAAATTATGGACACCTGAGGTCTCGTTCCCACGAACTCAGGAAATACCAGCAGGCTTAGCCAAATGAAAATCTCTCTCTGTGCTTGGCCCCTTCTCCCTGACGCTTCAGGAGGGTAAAATACTGCTTATGAGCCGGAGACCAATGATACTGTTTGTGCTGGCAAGGAACAAGCTGAGTAGTCAGGAAGATCGGAGCCACCTCCGGTGTGCCTTCCCCTGCTGCTGGGGGTGGTGGTGGTGGTGTGGTGTGGTGTGTGTGTGTGTGTGTGTGTGTGTGTGTGTGTGTGTGTGTGTGGCGGGCAGGGGCCAAGTCACAGGGCTTGTCCCCGTTTGTCTTTACCTCACAACGTCTTCTACTTTTTCAGTTCTGGATCATTTTCTTCATTTTTGTACCCATTGTTACTAGCTCCTCATTTCCCCCAACCTCCCCTGCCCTGCCCCCAAGGAACAATTAATCCAGGTATTGTCCCTGCAGATTTACCTATTCTGGATTTCATATACAGAAAAGCATTTTAAAAATAAAAACTAACAAGAATACCAATAAAACAGACAAAAACCTCAATCAAAAAGAGAGCGGAAAATATTAAAAAGTAAAACAAATTTAAACGGATCAAATGATATGGTGCTAAATTTTAACCTAACTGCATCTGCAACAGCTCCAGTTTCCAACGCACCCTGCATGTTAGCAAGGCTGTTCACTTCCCTGGTTCCTGGTCAGAGGGGATTCGCCAGGGTTTAATCCCCGGGTTTCTCCTTTGCTTTTTATTTTTTAAACTCAAACAGTTTAAAAAATGGATCTAAAGGAGAAAAAATGGCAAGATATTACATTGTGACCTAAGGATCAACTTTACAATGCTCTCTGAGAACAGGGCTACGCCCATCCCTCAGCTACGATCAGAGGAGATTCGCACACTTACAACTTCCGATCACCATACCATGAGGCCAAATGGTTTTTATTCACTCAGATATGTTATTAGAATTCATGGATTGAATGACAAGTGGCATTGCTTTTTAACAATGGACCTTCGTGTGTTTTTAACATGAATGCCACATCTGGAGAATGGAGTTTGCCTTCTGGCTAGGGGACCATGGAGAGTTCATTTATGGCCCTCTAATAGTCTTTGCTTCCTCGCCACACAGTGGGGGTGATAATACAACAGCCACCTCGAGGCTGCTGTAAAGCTGAGAAGAAATGAAGAGCAGGAAGTGTTTGGCCTACAGTAGGTAACACCAATATGTAGCCAAGTGTGATGACCACCTCTTACGATGGTTCTCGCAAAGCATCAATCTAGCGTCTCCCTCACTCCCAGTCCAGCCTTTGGACAAGGGTTCCAGAGGCTTGTTCTGGGCAGAACTACAGCGAGGGAGTTGCAGCCCAAATCCACTCCAGAGTTTCGCCACCAAAGAAAGGCGGACAACATGCCCATTCTCAACTGGAGAGAGGATAGACCATGGACTTCCCAGCAACAGCGAAGTTGCGAGAGCGTATGTGGGTATATGTGCTCAAATTTTCCAAATGCCTGGCTCATGTCCCCAGCAAGGCTATAAATATACAAGGGATTTAGAGTCGTCCCTCAGGAATGAGAAAAATCAACTGTATCTAGCATTAGACAACACACTCGAATATGTTTTCATTAATCCTAGCTTAAACAGAAATGAAAGCGCTGAACCTAGGACAAGTTTATGATACATTTCCTACCCAAGAAAAGTAAGGCACTAAATGCCCCCCCTCCCCTCACCCAGGCTTCTTCCACCAGGGGGTGCAGACGTGTACAGTGTCCCATCAGAACTGTAAAGTTCTTAAAGAGAAAGATCCTTTGTGCACTTGTCCTGCAATCCATAGAGGATGCGACCTGATGTAATGTAACTCATGGCTATTCAATAACGCTAGTTACAAACCCAGCTTCTCTACGCTTATTTCAAAAATGTATTACATAACAGTTCATGCAAAGAACCCTGGTGGTGTAGTGGTTATGCACTGGGCTGAGATCCCCATGGACAGCAGTTCGAAGCCACCTGCAGCTCTGTGGGAGAAAGACTGGGCTTTCTACTCCTATCAACAGTGACAGTCTCTTAGTAAGTACCAGGATGGGCGGGTGGAGGAGATAGATGGCAGTGACTTTGGGTCTTTTTGGAAATACAAATAAAAGAATATAGGTCATAAGCAGAGGAACACAGCAGCATGGTGCCTGGGAGCTCTGGGCACTGTAGCGTCCTGTGTGCACGCATCCCAGTCTCATCGCTCTGCCTCACCTCCAGAGGGATCCACTCTTAGGAACTTTTCACTTACCAGTCCCTTGATCATTAAAAAAAAGTTTTCTCCAAACACCTAGAATTAGACAACACACTAAAATAATTTTAATTAATCATAGTTTAACTAAACGCTAGTGCTGAGTTTATGACAATTTCGTGATACATCTACCATCCAAGAAAGATAAGGCACCAGATGCCTCCATCCCCTCTCATATTTCTCCATACATCCAGAATTTCACAACACATGGATCGTTGAAAGTATATTATTGAGTTTGGGGAGAAATACCTGGCTTTAAAAAATAATAATTTTATTGGGTACTCTTACAGCTCTTATAACATCAATTGCATCAATCACATTTGCACATATGTTGCCATCATCCTTTTCAAAGCATTTTCTTTCTACTTGAGCCCTTGGTATCAGCCCC
>NW_022103915.1:14257056-14258757 GCF_000313985.2 Echinops telfairi | reverse complement strand
TTCTCTGTACCAGTGGACATGCCTCAGGAAAGACCGGGCTTTCTATTCCCACAGAGAGTTACCGTCTTAGACACCCACGGAGGCAGTGCTACGCTGTCCTATGAAGTCACTATGAGCCGGAATTGCTGTGTATGTATGAGTATTTAGTTCTAGCTACACACTACAAAACAAAACCAACCCTCTGAGACTTTATTTCCCGGATCTAAAGTTAGTCTGGAAGTGTGCAGGAGAGGCTGAGCTCTGAGAGGCCTGGTGGTTACCATGTTCCCTACCAAGCACTATGTGTCCTACCCAAACGAACTGGTCAAAGTTCTAATAAGTCGCCTGGCTTCTGGTCCAAGTGGTCACAAATTCCCCCTCTTCTCTCCTCAGTATTGCTGTGTCTCCATGGCGACTGCATGACGGGAGGTAGAAGGTTCTGCTCACCAAGATGGACCTTTATGTTCACCGTTACAAGGGGGCAGACCTGAGACCACCGCCATCTTGCTGAGGAAGTTCTGCTTGGAGGGGAGTTAGTGACCGGGCATCCACTGTCTATAAATGTCATGTAACCACGTCCCTGATTCCTCCTCATTAACAAATAATAGAGCTATGTACTGTCTGGTTGGCCCTACAGTTTGGTCAACATATTCGCGACTGAGTCCCACGGGCCCTGTGAAGGTCCACAATCTCCTCATCTTTCTTCTTCTAGAGAGCCAGGTCTCGGCCAGCATTCCATTGCCAGTGCTAAGACAAGGGAAAACTGTGAACAGTCTAAGGATTTACTCTCCTTGCAAACTTCCAGTTTAACAACAGCAAAGATCCCACTGCCTTCAAGTCTTTGCTGACTCATAACGACCACAACCTTACGGGACAGAATAGAACTTCCCTGAAGGGTTTCCAATGCTGTAAATCTTTCCGGAGGCAGACTACCTAGTCTTCCTCCTTGGAGCATCCAGTGACCTTGCAGTTAACAGCCGGGCACTTAAACACGGTGCCACCAGGACTCCTGCCATCAAAGTCGCTTGCCACAATTCCATGGTTGCTCACAGCAAACAAAGAATCACTGGGTCATAAGCAGCAGATCTGATTGGTCACCCTGGCACCCAGAGATTAGGAACCCAGATCTTCTGGGACGGGCAGTGAACACACCTGCCCTTTACTCTGGAGGGAACCACTCCCTTTCTGTCTCTCAAAGTTGTTCACTACACTAACCTGGAGAAGATCCTCAGAAACACGACGCAGAAATCTGAGCAGCCCATTGAGAACTGTGTGCTATGATCTGTAGTATAGTTTATCTGTTTCTTAGTTTTTATAGCTGCTGTCACAGAAAAACAAGTGATTTACCAAGAAAGATAGTTATTTTCTCACAGTTTTAGGGGCTAGGTGTCTGATTTCAAGGTATGGCTCTCGAGCAGCAGTTCTCAACCTGTGGGTCATGACCTCTTTGGGGGCCGAAGGACCCTTTCACAGGGGTCACCTAAGACCATCAGAAACACATAAATATTTCACAATATATAATTACATATTGTTTTGTGATTAATCACTATGCTTTAATTATGTTCAATTTATAACAATGAAAATACTTCCTGCACATCAGATATTTACATGACGGTCCCTAACAGTAGCAAATGTACAGTTATGAAGTATCAATGAAAATAATTTTATGGGAACCAATTACATGGAACTGTGTGTGACCTCCTCCCTGGGGGACAGACAACC
>NW_022103915.1:14253363-14254788 GCF_000313985.2 Echinops telfairi | reverse complement strand
GAAGTGGAGCTCAGAAAACTGCAAGGGCGAGGTGCAGAGATAGAGATGCACGGCTCTGAGAGGAAATCTGATCCTTCAGAGAGCGCAGTGTGAGTCAGGACGTGGCTAAAGTATCTTCAGAAGGCCTGCATTTGAAGGGACCGAGACTATACTTGGTGATTGAGAAAGAGAGAGAGAGAGAATACAAGGAGTCTTCAAAAAGTTCATGGGAAAATTCCATTATCTTTCTATTCCATTTTTTCTTGACTTTTTTGAAGCGCATGCATATATGTGTAGGTTTACAGTCATCTACAAAGAATCCGAGCGTTTTAAAACCCGTTTAGATAGAAAAGGAAAGAGATTAATTAGAGTTCCCACTCACCCGCATTCCATCACTGTCTTGCGTGCCAGGAACGGGCATCCACGATGCAGCATTATGATAACATTAATAACTGAAAGGTGAGGAGATGACCAGAGAGAGATGGCCATTGTTGGAGATGCCTGGTGCTGAGAGGATGGCCCCGGCGCTGGAGAATCAGGGCTTGACTGTGCTGCTGCAGGGGGGGGAGGGGACTACTAGAGTGGATTTCCTGAAGGAGGCTTCAAGGTCAGAGCTTTTGTTCTCATCGTCAAGGGCCTTGTTCAGTAAACCTGGGTGATCTGACTTAGCCACTCCTGAGTCAACAAGATGAAAGGCAAATCCCATCCCCCAAAAACGTTTTCAGTCCTGGAGCTCCGCCCCCCCTCCCCCGCCACCCCCCCAAGTCCTGGTCTTTCTCAAGCGCTCTCATCTGCTCTTCTGCTTCTCTCCGGTCTTCATTCGTTAGCTCTTTGCGGCCACATCATCTGCACGGATGTCTAGTTGCAGCGGATCAGCCACGGCTTGCCTGACTTCAGTGATGTCGTCAGCTGTGAGCCGTGACAAAGCACACACACACATCGGGGGCACAGTTTGTCGCACTCTCCTTTTGTCGTTGACAGCTTCACTTCATCGCAAGGACTGCCGCGTTCTGATGGCACCGTGACCTGCCGTCAGTCCTTCAGAACTCCCCTCAGCTCATCACAGCATCTCCGGTTGTGCGGACAGAGAAGGCCTGGTGTAAAGAATAGCTCCTGAAAGAGGCTGGTCGCCCTGATCCATTGACCGAAGTATCGATGTGGTGTTGGAGGGTCACAAGATAACTTTTACATTGGGCTAAAGGGCATCTAAGATGCTTGGATACCTGGGTGTGCTGTTAAGCACCCAAGGAGAATCCTAAAGGCAATTCCTTGGCCAAGCAGTAACATCAACAGCAAGAGCCAGGACCAAACCAGTCCAATGACCAACCTTCAAAGATGGCAACTATAATCCAAGCCTTTGCATTTGTCTTCCAGTGAAGTTGAAACTGTGTCTGAATGGTAAGGCAAAGCACCTGGGATTGAAGTTTCCAGACACAAGCAAATGCT
>NW_022103915.1:14250916-14252725 GCF_000313985.2 Echinops telfairi | reverse complement strand
GGACAGAGAAGGCCTGGTGTAAAGAATAGCTCCTGAAAGAGGCTGGTCGCCCTGATCCATTGACCGAAGTATCGATGTGGTGTTGGAGGGTCACAAGATAACTTTTACATTGGGCTAAAGGGCATCTAAGATGCTTGGATACCTGGGTGTGCTGTTAAGCACCCAAGGAGAATCCTAAAGGCAATTCCTTGGCCAAGCAGTAACATCAACAGCAAGAGCCAGGACCAAACCAGTCCAATGACCAACCTTCAAAGATGGCAACTATAATCCAAGCCTTTGCATTTGTCTTCCAGTGAAGTTGAAACTGTGTCTGAATGGTAAGGCAAAGCACCTGGGATTGAAGTTTCCAGACACAAGCAAATGCTCATGCGTGAAATCCCTGGATGCAGTAACGTTTCACCCATAAGCAACAACGTTAGCCTATCCATCCAGGGGCGGAGCCCTGGTGGCGTACTGGTTAGGAGTTGGGTTGTCAAGCACAAGGTCAGCAGTTCAAAACCACCAGCCACTCATCTGGAGAAAGAGGAGCCGTTCTGCTTCTGGAACGATCTGCAGGGTAACACTGCCTTGTGAATGGACTGCACTTGAGTGAGTTGGAGGGTTTTTCAATTTCCCAAGCCTTAGACCCAGGAGCACTGCTTTCCTTTTTCAAAAAGTAGGTCTTTCCAGGGGCCCCAAAGAAGCCATTCTCAGCTACATTAAAAATACGACATAATGAACAACCTCTCTGCGCTATCTTTCCCCCAGCATTTCAGGAAAGTGACTCTCACCTGGCACTTTCATGTAATGTAAATGCTCTCCCTTTGAAAGGATTGAACCCACCCCCACCCCGACAATCACCTTCACTAGCTGCGCGTGCGCAGCTTTTCAAACACAGTCGAGGCTTTGAGCCTTCACGTGCACGAAGTCAGGCGGGTAGGCATATCACGCAGATTTGGATCATCCAACCAAATTATCAGTAGCCTTCCATTTCAATCATTAAACGACTGTGAGGGTGGTCATAATTGTAGCTTTCCCTGGGGCCAAGCCTCTCATTCTCCAGTATCCTCACTTGATCCTTTCAATCGTTCCCACTGTGGAACGACTGTCACTTCAGGCTTTTTCACTGACCGGTGGAGTTCCACCGCTTCCCGACGGTCATTACTTCCTCTTGGTTGTAAAGTGACCATTGACCATGAAACAGCATCACCAACACTTGCATTGAATTTATGCTTCGGAGACATGGTAACGATGGCGGATATGGGGAGAAATAAAGTCAAATAAAAAGCTACAGGCTCCACACAGCGTTCATGGCACCAGTCTCTGACTTAAAGAGGACGCTGTTCTCCTTCCGGGACCCTACAAACAGCTGATGCCACGCAAAGTTCTCCTGGCACCACCAAGTTAGTGCCTGTGTTCATTATTAGGGACCACTCATTGTATTTAACTCAAATTTTAAATACAGTCGGCTTTCTAGCAGTCCATTTGTAAATATGATTGTCCATACCCTGGACGTTCTTCATCTGGAACTTATTCGATGTTGTTGTTGTCAGGTGCTATCTGGTTGGACCCCATCCATAGCGACTTTTATGCACAGCAGAGTTAAGCAGTGCCTGGCCCTGCCCCAGACGCACAATGGTCCCTGTGTCTGAGCCCATTGTTGCAGCCCCGGTGTCCATCCATCTCCTTGAGGGCCTTCCTCTTTTCTGCTGCCTCTCCACTTTACCGAGCATGATGTCCTTCTCCGGGGACTGGTCTCTTCTGATAACATGCCCAAACTATGTAAGACGAAGTTTTGCCATCCTCGCCTCTAAGAAGCGCTCTGGCTGT
>NW_022103915.1:14248621-14249812 GCF_000313985.2 Echinops telfairi | reverse complement strand
AAGAAAATAGTTGCCATAATCTTCTGAGCTGATCTCTCTGCCTTGAATTTGTCTTTGAGGTCTTCTCAGTTTTCCCTAAGTTGTTTCCATCTGTTTGCTATTGGGAATGAGTCTAGAACATAGGTGTGCATATGTCTCATTGTGTCGTGGCTCTTATTTCTGTAGTGTAGTTCTGTAGCTATAGCTAGGCATGGGCTTGCTGGATCACATGTTCTGTTTCTAGCTTTTTGAAGAAGCAGCAGACCACTTTTCATAGTGACTAACCATTTTACAGTCCCATCAGTACTGTATATAGGAGGTGAAATCTCCCCATAAGGAATAATGGGCATGAGCATCTCTTCATGTGTTTGTCAACCGCCTGAACATCTTCTTCAGTGACATGTCGGTTCACAGCTTTCGCCTATTTTTGATTGTTGTTGTTGAGGTGTTGAAGTTTTATAGGTATGCTAGAGATTAGACCCTGATCAGATAAGTCACTGTCAGAATCGGTTTCCCAAATCTGTAGGTTCTCTTCTCATTACTTGGTAAAGTCCTTTAATGAGTGTAAGTATTTCATTTTTAGGAGGCCTTTGCTATCTAGTTTCTCTTCTGCTGTCTGTGCATTTGTAGTAATGTTGGACAGTGTATTTATGCCATAAATTACGACCCCTAGCTTTGTCCCTGTTCACTTCCAGGAACGTCAGAGTTTTCGGTGTAGCAGGTGGGTCTTTGATCAATTTTGAATTAGTTTCTGCATATGGTATGAATATGGATCCTATTTCAATTTTTCTGTGGCTGGGTTTTTTATTTTTACAGCACCATTTGCTAAAGAGACGCTCTCTTCTCCCGTTAGATGGACTTTGACCCTTTGTAGAAGATCAGCTATCCAGAACTAGATGGGTTTACTTCTGAGTCTCACTGGTGTTCCACTGGTCTGTGTGTGTGTCACTGTACAAACAACAAGCTGTCTCGATCACCATAGCTGTAGAGTTAGGTCCTGAGGTCGGGATGCGTGAGGCCGACTTTGTTCTTTGCTTCTCTGGGACCTCTCTTCCTTTCCATAGAAAGTTGGAGATGAGTTTTTCTGTCTCATTAAATAATTCTGCTGGGGTTTGGATCCGGCTTGCATTTGCCTTATTGGGATTTGAGGAAATCCATGAAACTCAGTTGTAACTGTGTAGACCAAATTAGACAATCAAGCAGGCAATAAAG
>NW_022103915.1:14245924-14247258 GCF_000313985.2 Echinops telfairi | reverse complement strand
GTGTTTATCAGACAGGTTGGCACAATAAACTAACTACTTCATAAGCCATGGTACTTTGAGGGGATTTGGAATGGATAGAGTGGGAACAAAACGTGTCTGAATCATTCAAAGTAAAGACTCCACCTAACTCACAATAAAGAGTTCAAAAGCAGAAGCAGCCGCAGCTGAGCTGAGTTTGAGCTTGAGACGATGCAGGGTCAAGGCTTGGTTGTGCTACCATTGTCAGCGGTGGATCGTGTGGTGATGGGGAAGAAGAAGAAAGTGTACAAGGAAGCAGACGAGGCTGCAGCCGCCATATTGCAAGGGCTTGTTTAAATGTGTCGCCTCCAAGGCCCGAGCAAACATCATCTTTACGATGAGTTGTTTCTGGTCTCTCTGGGTGGCTGGTTTGGATGTAGGCAGCCCATTTCAGGAGCATCCCTGCCAGGCTTCTCTGCAAGGTGAGCTCGGTGAGATTCATTTGACATTATGAAGGAGAAGGCTGAGTCGGGAGAAATGAAGACCACAAATCAAGAGAAAGGGAAGACGAATCTGAGCTCCTGGCAGCTCTACCTGTCTCAGCTCAAGTTGGGTGAGTTCTTGTCCCTGTCTACACTGCTACTCTCACACCAGACTGCAAGCCCCTTGCAGGCAGTGACATGCCTTGTTCAGTGTTTCACCCAACAACAGTCAGGGCAATGTGGGCCTCCTAATAGAAGACCCGTCAATATCGAACGCAAGCACTTCCACACTGGGTAGAAATCAGGGCCACAGAGCTTAGTAGTTACAGGCTAACACCCAGGGCTTCCTGCTTAAGAGGCAAAAACAATGCAGTGAGCAGTCACAACTGATGTCTCTATCCGCTCATAAGACTAGGTTAGGTCAGGGAGAGATGTTTAACTGAGACCATGCTCTTGAGGTAGATGACCAAAACCACTATTGAAAGAATGCAAGATTATACCCAGGGAAACTGGGTAATGGAAACAAGCAGAAGTTTTGAGAAAACAAAATCAAAACAGAAAAAAAAGTACACGGGTTGGGGATTGTGCTGGGTAGAGGAAATAAAACAATTCAGGATAGGGTGGATGGCCAATGTTTACTTGGGGGTTAAGCCAAATGTTTAGTGGGGGTTAAGGTAGATAGTACCTATTTCACTGATTCTAAGACCCCCCTTTCCACAAGTGCAATGCATCTTACCATCACTGCTATCTGAGCACTGTGCCCTGGTTGCATTGGCAGAATTGTTTTCATTAATGGTACCTGCAACATGTTGTGGCTCCTAGACTCAGGGATATCTTGGATTTAATGAAAAGAGTATTTTATTCAATCACAAAAGTGGTGTGCCCCCCACCCCC
>NW_022103915.1:14241177-14243077 GCF_000313985.2 Echinops telfairi | reverse complement strand
CGTATCCGAAGGTTCAAAAAGGAAATTGGCATAGAATGTTTAGTCTTGCAGGTATCTTGATAAGCTTACGCTGGGTTTACTGAGAATGTTTTCATTGTTACAACTAACTACTGGGATACTTCTATTTTAAAAATATGAAATATCTACTGCAGCAATGCCCCCAATTTTGCAGATGTCATTTTGGTGTCACTCGGCAGCGTCACCTGGTGCGGCTCACGCCCTCCTAGCACTCCCCAGTGATTACATCGGGGCCTGTCACCATGCCCCACAAGAGCCTGGTGGAGACTGTGGTATTTGGGGTTTGTTTTACTTTCAGTTTTCACAAGGTCAAATCTAAATCCACATGCTGGAAATGTTCTATTTTAACTGCTTGAGTGGGTATGGGGTGGACTGATTTATTTGCTTATTTTTAAATGCAGCTACTGGCCTTTCAGAATTATTATTTACATAAAGGCACTTCTGAACTTTACAGACCTGTTGGATGCTACCTACTGTCTAAATATTTTAAATAAGGTATTAAATATGTACAAAGCAGCCATTCCCACCCCCAGATAAGAAAATAAACGATGGAAGTCATTTCCAAAGAGCCTACTAAATTATATTTTTAAAATAATCACTTTCAGGGAGTCATTTTTAATCCTATGATATTAAGATATGTTTTCTTAAATTATTAAGTCAGATGAATATTTAACGATATCTCCACTGGCTTTATACAGAGGACAAACCATATTTTTTTATAGCAATCAATATCTCTCCTGTGAGCAGTCATTGTAATGGCTACTACAATTCGGAATTTGGGTTCTGTTTACTTGGCCTAAGAGACAACGGGTAAATGTGAACAGTCGCCGGAGCCCTATCTTTGAGGTCCAGATGTACTCTGTTCTGGCTGGGTCTCCTTTTCACTCCTTTTCACCTGATGACTTTACAAAGCATGTGGCCCTTTCCACCCTTTACTGACTTGATTTCTCATTCATGTTTGCAATGCTTTGTTGCTAAACAATACACATAACATTTGAATATATATTATTTTTGAACTCTCTACTGGGCGTCATTTTCTTCTCCGACTCTACCGCATTACCTTGGCCATAACTACACTTTCTGCTTTCTTTTGACCTGTCTTTTTGCCTGAACATCTCCGCTCTCCCTGTCCTTTGATGTTTACTCAATAGCCATTGTATTCCATATTGAGCTCCCCTTTTCATGTTCTCCATTGTTCTGTCTGCTGTGCAGACTCTTACATCTTAAGATTATGTTTCTTTTTAGGCTACTTCCTTCATTTGTATTTAAGACATTGCAAAGGCACCTCTTTTATGAAATTTAGGTCATTCTTTATTATTTTCCTGGTATTATTTTTGCTCTTCTAAACTTGGGGCCCCTTTCAGGACCTGTTATTAGTTACTATCTTCCTGACAACTCTTATTATCTTGGCAATTATAATCATGCCTGTGAGCTAATCTTATGCCACTAAGGTACTTCCTCAACTTAAATGTGTTCTATTTTTGAAGGAGTTAAAAAAACAAACTCAAATTCACTGCCGTTGAGTTGATTCCAAGTGATAGTGACCTTGCAGGACACGTACATAGAACTACCTCTGTGAGTTCCCAAGGCTGTGAGGGTTTATGGGAGTAGAAAGTCCCACCTCTCTTCCTCAGTATGGCTGGTGGTTTTCGACAGTTGACCTTACACTTAGCCGTCCTACGTGTAACCACTACTCCACCGTTCAATGAGTTACACATCTTTTTTAAAAACCACTGGGAGAAACAACGTGATTTTTAGCAAACCGAGATCCTCGGTAGGTGAGCAAGGAAAGCTGAACTCACAGAGCTGTTGGTTTCCCACAGTTCTACTTGGACACCCCGGGCTCTGAGTGTGGTTAGTTCATCATTCAGGGTCCCTGCTA